>NW_009611721.1:0-1058 GCF_000690535.1 Cariama cristata
TTGGTGCTGTGTCAGGGGAGCGTGGGGCAGGGACCCCACCCCAGGGTGCTGTGTCGCCGCTCTGCCACGGACAAACAGGGTTTGGAGCCCGCGGTGTGCGTGGGCGCAGCGGTGCTGCTCTCCAGACCTGCGCTGTGGCCGTATCCTGCCACATGGCCGGTGCTGCTGGCCGGCTTGTCCCGCTCCAGGAGGAGCAGGGTAGCTGGGCGTGGAGTTTTGAGGTCTCTGGCAGGGCTGTTTTGGAAATGAAAGCGCCTGTGGACACTGCTTGGGTTGGTGCATCGGTGCGCGGCCGTGGCCGTAACCGGGACCTCTGCAGGGTGTGTGCTGTTGCACGGCCCTGTCCTTCCCTGCAGCGGTCCGCGCGGACGGGCGGCTGGTGAGGAAGCTCTCGTTCAGCCGTCGGAGCCTGTAGGTGCTCTTTTGCTCCTGAGCCGCAGGGTTAGGGGGATGCTTCAGAGCATGACTCAGGTCAGAACTTGAGGACTGCTGGTTCCTTCTGCTCTAGCCCTTGTGCAAAGTGGTGACGGTCTGGTGGGTGTCCGGAGTTGCGCTTATCCTGAGACGCGACTTAGAATTTAGGGCGTATGGTGGGGTTTGGGCAGACGGGCTTTGGGGGCATCCTGCTCTTCTCCCGTCCTCTGGATCTGCTGCGAAGGCCCTGAGGAGCATCCCAGAGATTGCCGAGGGGCTTTTTCCCAAAGAGGTCTGAGCAGACCCCTGCTCTGCTGCCTGGGGCCCGTAGGAAGGCAAGGCTGGTGCTGCCTCTTCTTCTTAACGCGCTGTTAATTTAGTGTCTCGTCTCGGAGCCTTTCACTTCAGGATAAATGACCTTTGTGTCCGGAGCGCGCGCGAGTTACTCTGCTGTTTTGCTCCTGAATAGACATGAGATGGGGAGAGTCAGGTGCTGGGTTGGGTGATGGGCAAGAGAAGCAATCTCTGGGAGGCCATCAATTTGGATTAAGCTTTGTGGACTGGGATGTAGGGTAATCACCATCCTTCATTTCGGAGAGGTGAGAAACAAATCAGCTTCTTTATGGATCATTATAGCTGCAGCA
>NW_009611722.1:0-3253 GCF_000690535.1 Cariama cristata
TTGAGAGTAGATGGGTCAAACGGCGTGTGGCTTAGGGCTGTGTCAAGCTTATACAGGCAGGTAGACCGCTGACTTCCCTTAACTCCTGCCAACACTGCAGTTTCTTCCGAGAACGTCTCCAAATGCATATAAAATCATCAATATTTCTTCTGCACTCACTCTGAAGAAACTGGGCTTTCATGAGCTCTGTTTTACACAGAGGAATGAAAAGGGGAGGAGAATGGGAAAGGGGAATTGCACTCACAATGGTGTTTTTAACTTGTGTGCAAGCTTGTGGTCTTTTCAGATTTTAGTTTTGTGTTACCCAGGTAATGTTCTTGTGTCTTGTACGCAGTTGTCAGAAGTCTTTATATCAGCCCCAGCCTATATATATTTTCCAGTTAATACAGAAGTTAAGCAGCTGCGATGATACATGCTTTTTTCCAAAGAATTTATTGAAAACAACTCCCCCCTCCAAGTGGCAGGAGGGGTGTGACTGGATGTGCCAATGTTTCTGCTTCTGGAACCCATCTGTGTCTGTCTAGGCATATTTTAGGCGTACCATTTACTGTTAATTGCTTTTTAAAACATTACAAGGGAAAAGGGCTCATCTTCCAGTCCTCATTTGGATGAGGGTTTAATTAATATATGTGAGAAAGGAGCCAAATTAGTCACTGGCAAACTGTTGAGGGCTTCCTTGTAGAGGAAAAAGCTGCTAACTGATGTGTATGACAAAGGTACAGGAGACACGGGTTTGCATGCTGTCCAGAATGGGTGGTGGAAAGTGACCGTTTTTCTGTCCTAATTCACAAATAAATTATCTGTTTTCTAATGTAGCGATCTTCCTCAAGCTAGCTGGAACGTAATTCCCAGGTGCAAGAAGTCTGTACCAAGGAGATGAATTATTAGGTAAGGAAAATCCTTTGGCAACCAAAATCCTGTTCTGTACAGTATCAGACATTGAGAAGCCTCTTCTTGATTTGAATGAGATTTGAGTGCGTAAGTGCTTTGGCTTGTTAATTCCTTATCTGGAACATTTTACCTGGTTATCCTTTTAAATCATTTCTTTCATTCGTATTCTTCTAAAAGCCGTTAATAGCAGTCCAAAATTGTTGAAAGCCGCTCCTCTGTCAATAGGTGTTACCCGTAGCCCGTGCATACAGGACGGCAGGTGGCAGGGGACAACTGCCCTGTCTTTAGGGCTCCCTGGCTGGTGTCACAACACCTTAAAGCGAGTCTCGGGCATTTCCTTTGCTGTCGCTTTCTGTATTCGTGCATCTTGGTTAGGTGCTTAGCGAGAGCTGACATTAGCCAGTACCGAATTTCCTCAGGCATTTCACTCCACTGAGCTTGGGACTGTGCTGCTGAGCAGACTCTGCCTATCTCCACTCAGCTGCCACCCACATAACTGTCCTTCGCTGCTTCTTAAGAGTGGAAATGTGCTCCAGCATCCTGTGGTCATGTCCTCGTCCTAATAAGATTAAGACAAGTGTGATGATGCAGTCAGTTTTCCTGAGAGAACAAACATTTCTGTGCCTTTAAGCTTACTTCAGTAAGCCTCTCTGTGAATCTTCCTGTTGCAGAGGGGAAAAAACATTTGTGTCTTGAGTCTACTGCCCATTTTTGATGCTTAGTAGATAAGAGAACCAAAGGCAGAGAAGTGTTTGAATAAAAAATCTTTTGCATTTTTGATTCCGAGTTTCTTCATTCCATCTGTGATTAGAGATAAGAAGATAAGAAGATTAGAGATAAAGTATTTGGCAGAGCTCTGTTAGCTCAGAGTTGGCTCTTAGTTAACAAGTTCTTATCCCAGTGTCTTCAACAGGTACATACAAATTGCTGTATTTTTTACCTTTCCTTCACAGTCTCTATTTTTTCTTGTTCTAATGCATTACCCTGGCTTTTTTTTTAAAAAAAATCATGTTTTGGGGACAGTCTGTTCCTAGCTGTGTGTATACCTCAGTGCAGGTGGGACTGTTGGGCAATTCAGTGTTTTGACCCTGCGCTCAGCATGGGTTTCGTCGTTGTTGAGACCTGCCTGTCTTGTCAGCTGGGCCTTACCAGCTGGGGGGATTTCTGTGCTAAGAAGCAGGTAGGTTTTAAAGCCTAGTTAAGGCTTGAGATTAATAGAAATTATTTGTGCAGTGGTGGCTACGCTGCAGTTTCCCAGGAGACTAAGCCATGTGTTGTAGTAACAGCG
Source organism: Cariama cristata (assembly GCF_000690535.1). NCBI lineage: Eukaryota > Metazoa > Chordata > Aves > Cariamiformes > Cariamidae > Cariama > Cariama cristata. Next base: position 2,180 of record NW_009611722.1, read on the forward strand.
TTTTGCAAGGAACTCTAGAAAATAAGCTAAAAACACTGTAAAAAGAATTCAGATCTTCATGAGTAACTCCGCTCTGCCATTAATGCTCTGTTCTTCCTTTGCCACTAAAAAAAACCCAAACCAAACCAACAATTCAACGCATTTTTAAATCCTCCACTTCAATTTTGAGACTGGTAGCGGAGATCCTTTTTGACGCTACCCTTCCTCCCATCTTTTCTGAAAGCTTCCTGATTGCCACCTTTATTTTTTCCCCTCCAAATCCCTGTTTAATACAGGCAGTAGAGGGGGAAAAAAGTGTAGCTATTCCCAGGTAGAAAGCACTCGCTTCCAGCGTAGCAGTAGCGCAGGCTGCTTTTTCCTTCCTAACTGCTTCTGAGATCTCCTGGGGAAACTCAGAAACCATTTAACTGGGAATCAGCTCTGCTTCTGTACCATTATGTATGTCGTTCCTTTTTACTTGTTTTGATGAGTAACATTTAAAAGCAGGTTTCTGACTGAGCTTATTTGGCCCTGCTGCTGCGTCCTAAATAGCCCCCACTGTCGGAGTCCCTAAAGGAAGGATTTGTCCTGTGTGCCCGATATTGTGCTGCTTTTGGACAAAATCCCCGGGGCCAAATTTAAATCCTAGTGGCAGGAGCATAATCCCATGGCCCCTGGCACAGCTCTCGCTGGTCTTGTCCCCTTATTCTCTCTTAAGAATCCATCCAGAACCCCCTTTCTCTGCAAAATCACTGTGAAGATTCAAAGGGGGTTTTCAGCCTGCGATTACTTTCCCCGTAACACAGAGTCATGAAGAACTGTGCGAGAATTAAGATCTTTAACTGTCATGGGATCTGATAAGAAGCAAAGGTTTTTTGGAGTTTCCCATAAAACACTGAAGTAGTGACATTTTTCATTCCCTCTACTTTCAGCACTGTTAATGATTTATTTGCTATATGCCGGGGGTGGGGGGGTGTCATGTTTGTATTCAATGAACATTAGAGTTCATTTTTATCTCCTGAGTTGTGTTGAGCTATGGCATTTTCCATGTTGACATTTTTTTGCGCTATGTTTTTATTCAATCCCGTTATCGTT
>NW_009611722.1:3284-8551 GCF_000690535.1 Cariama cristata
GTCTGTGCAGAGTCTGCTGTTGACAGGGGATAGAGGGCAGGGGTCCTGCCCAGAAAAATGTCTTTGGGTCACCTCTCTGTCAGCCTGCCATCCCAGGTGCGTTCCCAGCGAGGCTGCCACTGTGCTGGGTTTGAAGCAAACCTGCACCCAGGATTTTCTGCAGTGTAGGAAAACGCCCGTCGGGCCTGTTTCATGAGAGCACTGTTTCGGAGGCTGATGTGTTTCGTGACAGAAGTCACCTGCATCTCCAGTGACCTTAAACAGGGGAGTCGCACGCTGCCTCCCCTCTGTCTCTGCGCCAGCGCCTGGGCAAGGATAAGTTTGGCTCTTTATGGAATTGTAAAGCCTTTGTCTAGATTTCTGACTGATGCTTTAGGAGGAATCCTTCGCCAAGTGCGTAGTTGCGTCGACTAAAATAGAACAGACCCTGAACTTTAAAAACAAACTAAGCTTAGGCTTCTGCCTTTCTCCTTCGGGGCTTTTTGTAAGGAATACCTAGAATAGTTTCTTTCTCAAATAACGAAGTAGCATTTGAACTATTCTTTTGTGAAATGAAAATGCAATCAGTCTTTAAATAACACTTCTCACTCCACCTCCGGGGACATCCTGGGGTTTCCATATGTCTGACAGTTGCCTGGCGAGCTGGGCTGTGGCCTCGTTCCTCAGGGCGGCCGTGCCAGCAGCCAGCACGCGTTGGCAGCTGAATGCATGCGGGGGGTCTGCTCGGTGTTTCTGCATCAACACGGTTTCATTGCTGAACTCTGAAAAGCATTTTATCTTGAGGAGGGGAAATGGCGTTTACTGTATCGAAGCTGTACACAGGCACAAAAGTCCGTGCCAATTACTACCGTAAAAAGCACGGAAGCACTCCACTGAAAAATTTAACGGTTAATAGTGCCATACATTGGCATGATTATCTTTGTTCATCTCTTCCTGCTTCACTGATTTTATTAACAGCAAAAATTTGCGAGACCATTCTAGCATTGCAGTTCACAGATGTGTAATATCTGTTACCTTCCCATCTGGACAATGAGCTGTCACAGGCAAAAAAATTATTTGTTTCTTTTAGGAGTGTCTGCTTCATATTCTGCTTGTAGTAATACATACATGAATGGAAGCTACTGTATTATTTGGAAGGTTGGCACTACAAAACCCAGTTTGAAATGTCTTCACAAAGGATTTTTTAAAAGATACTGCACGCAGTACCTTAATTTATGTGAGATCTTATTTCTTGACTCCTAGGTCCTTCATCTTACGCATCTGGGAAGGGGCCTCCTGCTCCCTTCAGCTGTGCCGGGCATTTCCCTCGCTCCCCTTCTGGTCCCCAGCCCAACTTTAGGCGTGGGGTTGTGCATGTCCCTCTTTTTATCATAGTCATATACAACTGTGCTTGGAAAGTGTCTTGCAGCTCCAAAACAAAAGCTCACGTGGAGATGGGAATGAATTATGGCGTGACTTTAAGGATCGCAAAGAGGGGTGTTCAGCAGTGAAAGGCAACGCCATCAGAAAGCCGGTAGGTACAACTCCTACCAGCATCTTATTTGTCGGTTTAGAGCAAAATCAGCTGTAGATGACTTGAACTAGGGCTGGACCGACTACTGAGTTCTGGGTGACCTGGAGAGCTATTGGCTGTGTAACCAAATGGAGCTTTTAGTTGGTTTATGTACGTTAGCTGGGTTGCGTACAGTCTCTCACAAGATCTCCAGCTCTTCTCAGCAACGTACAGCTTGGCCGTGTGCGAGCCAAACTGCACATTTGTCCCGGTACTGAGAGCAGTCTTTTATAGTGCTGCTCTGCATCAGTTCAATCACTATTTTCTCCAAAAATTAACCACATCAGAGCATTTTTTTCAATACTTTTGGACTCTTTTAGCATGCTAAAGCATATTTCTGCTTGGTCTCAAAAAAGCCATTTCTGTTCTTCAGAGGGGCTCCCTGCTCGTTTGTGGGAAGTGCAAAGCAGGAACCAAGCTCTGCAGTAGCATTAACTTGCGCTGGATGCAGAGTGTCAAAAAAAGGAATTTAAATTATTTATGTGCCTCATGGCTTTTGAGCTTATCTTCAGCAAGCTCAGCTTTTTTTTGAGCCTGGTGCGATCATCATGGGGCTTTGATACTTTCATATGTGAGTCTTCTCCTTTGAGAAACAAAAAAAAAATAGCTTTAAGCTTTTTCCTGTATTTGGCTTTTCCAGGAAGTTTAGCACGTTTGTATTTTTTGCTTGTTTCCTATTTTGCCTTTTGAACAGTGAAATTGTTGAACTGATTGCCTGAAGCCCAGACTCCTTAGAGTTAGCAGGAAGCTGCTGTGCTTTTCTAAAATGGCTTACTTCAGACTTCCCACGCGCATGCTCTACGGGTGCTTTCCATCATAGAAAACTTATCCTTGGTCACAAAACTAGATAAAATATACCGTGAATTTATTTCTTGGAGCCATATATTTTTGATAACTGATTTCATAGCTAGGAGAAATGTGGCAGATCTAGCCTAAATCAGTAAAGTATTTATACAATATGGGAAGAAAAGTGTAGTAACTCAAACCAAGACAAGGGAAACGAAGAAAAGCTGTCGGACTGGAAGAAGTTTTACAGGCGAATTATTCACAGTGGGTCTGTACACCTATCTTGTTTATATTTGCAGCAGTGATGGTAGCATGAGAATTAGGCATGTAATAAACTTACTGAAACAATAGGAAAGATTATGCAAGAATGCCTCATAGTATGATGTGCAAGATCATATAGTTCTGTGTTCATAAAGCAGCAATCGAAGAGCTCGTCTGTTGAAAGCACCAAAGGAGAATAGCTGGAGTTTTAGCTGAACACAGGATAAACAAGAGACAAGAATAAGATGTGGCTGTCAGAAAATATAATCCTAGGATGTTCTGGACAATATATTTTTACTATAGACATGTAACAAGTCATAGCATTGCACTGAAGTTTGTTAATTTTTTATATATATATATACACACACACACAAATAACAAACTCAATATGGTACAGAGAAGGTTTCATGAAAATTAAAATCTTACAGAACCTGCCTTGTAAAGGTAAAATATAGTCACAGGGCAAAGCCTTGGGGGCAAACTAAGTGAAAGGCTGATGTTGGCTGGAGGGTAATTAGGTAAAAACTGTTAGTAACTTTAGTCCAGATGGTAGGGAAAAGTTCAAACCCTCATTTGAGCAAGGTGCTGAAGCAGCAGCATCAGTGACGACAAGAACTGGAAACAACTTTTAGGCTAAATCTTGATTGTTTCCAAAAGAGATGCTATGGAATGGCTGCCGGCAAGAGGGGAAGCCTCGACGCTGGCTCTGAAGCAGATTTCTTCCAGTTCTCTGGTACAGCTACAACTAAAAACTAAGCTGAGTTTTGCGTGCGCTCCTCCAGAGCCATCCGTGCGGGGGGGAGGCCCCATGCAGCAGTCTGCAGAGATTGCCTTTTTGCCCGTTTCCCCTGGTTCGTCCTGGTTGCCAACCCGTTGCGGTACTGTGGATCAGCAAAGAGATTATCTAACCTCATCTTGCCTCTGACTTTGGCTGGTTTAATTGAAAGATTAAATTCTGAGATAACACAGTTTATAATTTGCTCAATACTGTTCTCTGTTTCCAAATACCTGATTTCTCTGGCTTGGAGGCAGAACTACTATTTCCTGTTGAACCACCAAGCTGATAGCATCTGTGTTAGCATCATTGCAGTGGAAGAAAGAAAGGAGTTAAATGATTAGGCTCTTAAGTTATTGCTAAATTCTGCTTGCTTGCTTTTGGTTTGCTCAATAAATTGTATATTGTAGTAATGTGCCTCCAGCATCCTGGGTTGGACATTCAATTACTTGTGACTATAAAAGCTGATAATCTCGTGGCCAGTGATGTGAGCAACACTTCCCTTTTCAGTTTAACAGAAATTGCTCAACAGTTACAGCACCTTCCTCCCCGTCCACGTGCAGTTCAGCAGCACACAGATGCCTGGGCAAAAAACAGCCTTTCACGAGAGCCACGGCATAAGGGAAACCTTTTCAGCTCCAGCGAACAATTCACATCTGATCCAAGTCACCAGGAAAACCACAACTGCTCTCATCATCTCAGGGCTTGTTGTAGGGCTTCTGCGGCTGGACTAAATGACTCAAACCCAGGTCCTAGTCAGTAAATCCGTAACCCACACAGCAACTGTCACAGGTGGCATTATGTGATGCACTCCATCAGCCAGGGAGCCCAAAAATACAGGCTTAGGGAAACATGGAGTCTGAATTCAGCTTTAAAGGAGGGGTAGCCCAAAGGTTTGAACTTCAGGTAAGCGTGTCATATAACTTGGATTAATTCCTCCTTACCGCTGTTGAAGGAGAAAGGCTTGACCTCATCTCCCCTTTTGTAAAGGCAGAAGGAAGAAGGGCACATAAAAAAAAACTCATTTAAGGGAATCTCAAAGCTAAGTGGGATGACATTCTGAGACCAGCAAGTTTCTGCTGCTTCAACCTGCATACAAAAGTTTTCCATCTCTGTGGTGTTCTCCAGAGCGCAGAGTTCACTGGAAAACATACAACAGCAGTGCAGCCCTGTCCTCCAAGCTTGTTGGTAAGTGTAGTTAAAACACGTATGCATGCTGTCTTTCTTCAAAAATATATAAGTACTTTCTTCATGGCTGAAGAGAACACACTGAAAAAATGCAATTTAAGAAATTCACTTCCAAATAACTTATTAGACACGTGATACTATGGCAACGTAGGCAATGTTATTGCAGGGTGATCAGTGATCACCCACACGGCAGCATCCACTACCCCAACGGCTGTTCAGGGAAGCAGCGTATGTTACTATTTACTTTCCATCAGTACCTGCAAACCTCTGTGCATCTGATGCTGTAAAATCCTGTTGTAAGAAGTCATAGCTGTTCCTAAAGGCTTATATCTAAGGAAATGAAAAAAAAAGCAGAGGGTTGAAAACAGTATTTTTCTTGGGGAGCTACAGAGTGAGTGGTCATAGTCAGGTGCTGAGACTTGTCTGAGATCAGAGGATTCTACGGGAGAGCTGGGAACGGAGCATCACCCTCGGGAGTCCCAGGCTGGTACTTCACCACGTTACCTTCCCACTCGCACTTCTGCTGGAGGCCCACGCTTCAAGGAGCTCAGGTCAGAACCTGTGAAAATGTAGGTAACCAGTCTGAACTCAGCTCAGTAACAAGTTACTGGTCTCAGTTCCAATAAGAAGAAAAAATGTTTCTACTGGCATTAATGTTCCCTGACCATCCCATTAGACGACAGCCGCTCGGCTGCCGAACCCGCC
>NW_009611722.1:8582-10483 GCF_000690535.1 Cariama cristata
CCCGACGCTGTTTGCCTGGGCAGCGGCTGGCAGGAGGTCAGAGTGCCGCAGAAAGGAGAACGCTAGCAGCCACAGCAGTCACAGCCTGAGCAGTCGGCTGCTTCAGCTCTTCCAGTGGGAGTACCTGGAAATGATACTCAAGAGTTTTAGTGCATTGGTGGAAAAATCATTATTTTGTGCATGGCAGCCTCATTCAAAGATAGCAAGATGTTTGCTTGCTCAAAACCCAAGCCTGAATTACAAGATCTGCTATTAGGTAAAGCTATAAACCCTCAACTTATCAGCCAGTGGGATTTGACCGAAATAAATGAAGAAATGGTGCCAGAGGGTGTGATAGGACGTAAAAAGAAGTCTGCCACAAGAGACTGAAGAAACAGGTAGTCTCCATTACCTGCCGAAACACAGCAAGGGTTCATTTGTCACAGCTTAGTGCTTTGTTACGAAGCCATCACAACGGTGGCTGCAGCACCGTCGTCAGCTGTGCTGTGTTAGCGGCTCAGGGGAGCCCAGATGCTGTGATGGAAAGAGCACAGGTAGCGTTCCAGGAGCTGGAGGACTTCACCTAAATTGACCATATGAATGAACTGACACCATCTTTGTGAATCTAATTGTACCTGTCATCACTGCTGCCTCTCAATGAATGCTGCAAGAGAGACAACGTACTGAGTATGGCTGGGAGGATTTCTTTGTGTCTTCAAAGTGAATCAGAGATGACAGAATCAAACACACTCTGAAATCGGCATTTCTATGGCTGTTTTGAAATGAAACACATGTTGCCAAGCTGTTTCTAACAGAATACTTATTTTTTTCTTAGTGTTTGCTATTTACTAACTGGAAAAGGTGTTATAACAAGTAATTCCTGCTCCATTGGAGAATCTTTACCTCATTTAAAGTTACTAATAAAAAGTCTAGGCAGAAAGAATGATATTTGTCCTAGCCCCAGTTTCATAAGGGTTGCATTCATTTAATTTTTTTTTTTTTTTTCCCAAAATACACTTTTCCAGGGGGACTCTGTTGCCTGGCAATCTGTCCCCTGGTAAATCAGCACTTCTGGGATGGAGATAACCTGTTCTTTAAAGCCACAGCCTTTCAGCGATAGAGCACTTCTTTTGGCAGTGACCAGCAGGTCAAGCATCAGCACTTCACCACCAATCTTCATAATTCTGAGCCAACCTGCTGGTGAAGGATCAAAAGAAAAAGCAAAGAGCCCCCCAAGACCTCATCAGTCTGACACAGGTATGCACAAGGATCCCTCCCCCCTCCTAAACACCAACAAGGATTCCTGTGGTACACGGGAGGCCCCCAGGTACCACATCTCAGTAAACTGTCCAGCTAATCTCACCTAACAGCGGCTCGTGGTAACAGTTTAATAACCCTCTTGAACATTTTTGGGCCATCAGTTAAACATTGCCTCCTGTGTTTTTCCTTTCCTATGATGTACGACATACATACATGAAACATTATCAGAGGCATGGAACATAAGTATTTGTGCCAGGGGACGTGTGCCCTGGAGGAGATGGGGACCTGGTGGGGCTGGGGGTCTCTGGGGGTGGCTGGTAACCTCTCTGGGCTCCCTCCTCCCGGTGCAGGCACCAGCTGGTTTCTTCTCCCCAGCTCTTTTCTGGGGCAGCTCCCAGCAGGACAAACGCCTCTGGCCTGACTCTGGCTCTGCTGGAGCTAGGGAGAGCTCGAACCTGTGTGTGGGAGCTGCTGCTGGGGGGAACTGGTTTCTGCTGGGGTTCAGCCCTTCAGCCCTGCCTGGTGTCAGCCAAGGGCATCACCTGCAAGCCACAGCAGGGCCTCAGGGTGGCTCTGGACCCCGTGCAAAGCTCTGCTTTCACTGAAAACCTTCTTTTTTCAGCTCAGAACGTGCTGCAGCGGCTGCCTCAGGGATCCGCACC
>NW_009611723.1:0-1136 GCF_000690535.1 Cariama cristata
GTTCCCGTCCCGGGCCGGGCCAGGCCTAAGGCGGACAGCGGGGGCCGAGAGCAAGGAACGGCTGCGGGAAGCACACCTTCCCCCGGGCCACCTCCCTCAGAGCGGCACCGGGGGCTGCTCGTCGGACCACACCGTCCCGCGAGGACAAGTATCGGCAACAGGACCGCACTTGAAGAGCTGCAATCCACTCAACCCCGACATGACACATTCTTTCCACACAAGGCACAAGCTCCAAGCAATTTTATTCTAAAGAAAAAATAAAGTTCTGGAACAAAATAAATTGTTTCTGAGGCATTTAGAGCACAGAAATAATGTTTTTAGCAACATTTCATATCGGCATTGATTCTGTGATTTCCTTCATGTGAGTGCAACACTATACAAATTACAAATTTTAGTCACATACAATTACTCAAACCCCACTCTGCACATACATTTAGAAATAAAGAGGCTGTGTCCCTAAACAGCCCCTTTAATAAAGATAGCACAGCTCTTCCTCTACCTGCCAAAATTCTGTGAAAGGCTGAGAGTTAGACTAACAGTACAACAAACCAATAAATTAGAGATGTAATAAAATAAAGTTCTCTAGAGTTAAATATTGGTTGACTGAACAAACAGGGAAGAGGGGAAATGTTCTGTGTGGGCAGCTCATGCTCCAGATTTTGCTTCTTCCTGGACAAAGTTATTTCAAAATCTGGAAGTCCTTGTGCTCCAGCGCCGCGATCTTCTTCTCATTGCTGAACTCTGCTCGGCTGATGCGGGACTGGGGACTTCCTATCTTCCTGAGCCATTCCTGCAGCTCCCGTACCCTGGCAGCTGGACCCTGAATTTGCCCTTGCACAGTGCCATGGCTAGTATTTTGGACCCAACCAACGAGTCCTAGTCTCTTAGCCTCCCCCTGAGAAGACAATGCAGAGCAAAATGAGATTAACTCGAGCTGTAAGAGAATTACAGAATGACATTCACATGGAGTCAATTTTATAGGTAAGACACAGACTCTAAGGAAGTTCCTTCGGCTCAGTCAGCAGAAAAGCAGCAGAGAATTTACCCGACTGCTCATTATATCCTCTCACATGAAAAACTGCGGCTGAAATGCACTTTTCAGTCATGCTTATGTAACGCCGCACAGGCCACCAGCA
>NW_009611724.1:0-518 GCF_000690535.1 Cariama cristata
TGAACAAGCCGATCTCCACGGAAGAGGATTCTGCTCTGATACCTGCCGCTGGTCAGCACGGAAAGCCAGCATGGGGCCGATTGTACTTAAGGCAGAAATGTCTGATGACAAATGCGACAGCTCCAGTTAACCCTGCAGACGTCCCCCCACCTCACACGTCTCTTGTCGGTCGGTTTTTGGCTTAATCGAGCACGCAAGGCTGCGAGCTTTGAGCAGAAATGAAGGGGAACGGCCCATCCGCGGTTGCTTACCGCCCCCCGCCCGGTGCCGTAGAGCTCCCACGGGCAGGGAGGTGTACTAGGCAAAATTTTTAGAAATTATTAGAAACGAGGCAAAATACTTAAAAATGCGAACTGCATCTGTCATCATTGTCTCTGTGGAATGGGTTCTGTGCTACTGGGCATTTAAATATAGCTGGCATGGTCTCGTAAAGAGCTGGCTGCATTTCAGCGATAAGTGAAGAGTTTATCAAAGACGTGACCAAAACAAAATAAAAGGAAAGAAATTCTCTCTCTGTG
>NW_009611725.1:0-1986 GCF_000690535.1 Cariama cristata
ATAAAGATCAATGAGAAAACCTTTAGTCCTGACACAAAGCCTGCTTGTGTCCCTGCTGAGCCAACGAGAGGACCTTTCCTCCACCACCTCCAGGCTTTCTTTCACACTTCCAAATTTGTAAGAAGGAAACAAAGTGTTTTTAGGTGGGCAAATGAACGCTTTCGCTGAGACGGTTTATTTTATGAAAGAAAAATGTGTGTCAGGAATGGTAGACCTGCAGCAGTGGTGAACTCCTAGATGCTTTTGTGAGATGATTAATTTCTGTGGCTCATCAAAAGATGGCACTCCAAGCCCATACAAGATTTCTAGGACAAAAGTCCATTTACGCTGAGTTTAGGCGATCCTTAAACTCGCTGCAGAATGCAGTAGATGTGCCCAGGGACAGCCGTTTCCCAGGCAGAGCAGCAATATGATTTTGGAGCTTTCAGGACAATTTAATGCTGACCTTGGTCTGTCTTGTCTTACTGTCAGAGAGTTGTTACGGTCAATATTGCTCTTCTGTTTACCCGCTGAAGGTACCATTGGACTGAAACCGTTGCTTAGTTTTTCTTGAGACTCTTGGTATTTTAATGTGCAGTGAAGGCATTTGGCTAAGGCCGGTATGTACAGCTGCCCAGCAGAAGCCTGTTAAGTTCAGTGTCAGTAACTGGGAAATTCCTGGATCTCCATAGCATCTACCCGATAAATGTGCCTTGCTAGTTAGTTCCCTAGATGGCAGAAGAACATTATTTTCCCCTTCAGCTGTTCCTGCGGACTAATGATTTATGTATTTTTCTTTTGATTTGCTCTTGGCACCTTCCTGATAAAATCTGCTGCCTAATTGCTTTTGGAATTCTCTTTCCTCTAGCATAATTATGATATAGGATGCATTTATGATTATATTTTTTTTTAAAAAATTATCCCTCCCCTACTTACCAAGATAGAAAAACCCAGACTTTAGAAACACTTATATGCATGTGCGATGAGGACTGTTCATATTAGCCTTTACTTAGCCAAGGAAATAATTTGGAAGTTCTGCTGGAGTAACTGGGAGTAATTTGACATGACCTAGAGCATATAGTTATGAAGGTATAGCTGCTTGCAATTAGGAGGCACTGACTTGGCCTAATCCCACCTATTTTGCTAGACAACCTGCACTGATGGCGAGACTCTTCTGCCTGCCTGCTTTTTATAGTGTATTTTAAATCTGTTTTCTCTCAGGAAGTGTAAATGAACTATCAGATGTTGAAACATCATGGCTAGACAGACGTGTTAGGTTTCAGTTGTGTTTTACACACACTTCTGTATAATCTGTTTCAGCCCTTCAAGAAATGAAGAATAGCACATTCGTAGGCAGAGCCCCTCAAAAAAAGTTTTATTACAGTTTCCAAACTGCCTTGAGACCACTAAAACACAGCTAACTAAGTGCTTCAACAGTTATGAAAAAGGAGCTGAGTAAAATCCCCAGCTGAAAGAGACATTTAGTTGATCCAAGGCAGGAATGACCTCTGAATTAGCTATCATCACACTCGGCGATGAAGTCATGGAGCTCCCTCCTGGCTCCTGCCCATGCGGAGGCACGGATCTTCGCCGCGCTTCCCTGATCAAATTAAGCCCAACTAGGTTAAAGCCACATGTGCTTACCATGATTGGAAAGGGTTCAGTGACAAAAGGCACATTATTGCGAGACGAGACTCTCCAGTTAGTCATGCAGATCTGTCGTCATCTTGGATGGCTTTCAAGTCTAGAGGTTTCAACCTGGTCCCGTGGGTGGGAGCTGGGGATAAGGGAACAAAGTGAAATCCATGGTTCGTCTTTTTTATGTTTCATGAATACACCCACGCAATCCTCTAATCCACGCGTGTCGTTTCCTTCTCCTTTCTCCCTTCCCCCCCCACCCCATCACTGCAGATTCATTCATGTTGTTGTGATCTGAAAGGGCAGAAATGAAGACAGCGCTGTGCTCGGCAGTTGCTGCTCTGTGTGCAGCCGCCCTCCTCTCCTCCA
>NW_009611726.1:0-1430 GCF_000690535.1 Cariama cristata
CGCAGCGCCGGGTGTCCATGCGGCCCCAGCCGAGTGGCTGGGTCCCAAAGCCGTGTTAGCCACCCCTGGCTGCATCCCCTGGCCTGCTTGCTGCCCTGCCGCCTTCCCTGCCGCCTGCCAAAGCGGCTCTCCAAACCTCACACCTCTCTCAGCAGGACTAAAGTCAATCGGGATGATCCTCAGCCCTCGGGGTTCATAACAGTCCAACCATGCTAGCATGGCATCGGGAAAAGAGCTTTCTAGCTTCTGCTCCCGCTGCAAAGCCAACACCACACGTGTTCAGGACGAGGTCACAACCTTTCAGAGACACGGCATCCCACCCAGCCTGCGTCCCCGCTCCCTGCCCCGCAGAGCCCCGGCGGGTTTTGGGGCTCTCCTTGCTCACAGCGTAGCTTGTCTCCCATCTCGCCATCCCTCTCCAAAGCTGCTCCTGGCCTCCTGCTTGGGTCTTGCACAGCACACCCCTCCTTCCTCTTGGATGTCTGTATTTCGGGTCCTTTTTCCCCCGTGCCGCCTTTCGCTGATGGATTACGTGCAGCTTGTTTCCTGCCGGTTTATTTCCAACCTCTTTAGGGCCCTTGGCACAGCGTAGCTTGTCTCCCATCTCGCCATCCCTCTCCAAAGCTGCTCCTGGCCTCCTGCTTGGGTCTTGCACAGCACACCCCTCCTTCCTCTTGGATGTCTGTATTTCGGGTCCTTTTTCCCCCGTGCCGCCTTTCGCTGATGGATTACGTGCAGCTTGTTTCCTGCCGGTTTATTTCCAACCTCTTTAGGGCCCTTGGTGTGACTTTGCTGTCTTTGGCAGCATTTGCAACACCTTCCAGCTTATAGTCGTCTGCAAACATAATTAATTTGTTGTTTACTCTTGCTTTCAGATCATTAATAAAGACATTAAATAAACCTGGGATGTGCTGTTTTCTCAGTAACTTTTTATGAGTAATTGTCAGGGGCTTGGTAAGTTCATTAGCTAATTCTATTTAGTCTGGGGGTTACATATTATCCAGCCTTGCTGATTTGTACAGATTCAATTTTGCCAAGTATTCCCTTTCCTGCTCTTTATCTCGAGGTCTCTGCGCTGCTTCGCTTTCTGTCTGTCCCCAGCGATCCCCCTCTCTTCGTCTCGTTACGGGCTGAGTGAGGGACAGAGGCGTGCAGGGCTTGGCCCTTCGGGTGAATGTTTGATCTCGACCCCCTCCATCATTATCCACGGGTAACTCCTCTCCTGCCCACTTGGCACAGGAGGTTCCACTCCCCTTTCCGGAAGGATGCACCAGGACCACCTCCATCCCAGCAGCAAGCAGCCCTGGGGTTGCTGCCGGGTCCCCGTCCCCAGGCTTGCTTTGCTCCCTGCAGCACTGGGGACGAGCCACCCTTTGCCAGGGGAACATCGGCCTCAGGCAAGGGCAGCGAGTACGGCTTGAGCAAGGAGA
>NW_009611726.1:1486-1770 GCF_000690535.1 Cariama cristata
GCTGTTTCCCCGCGCCGGGGCCAGAACCCCCCCCTGCCGCAGCAGGGATTGCCGCTTGCTGCCCGCGCTGGCTCCAGTGTCACCTGGCACTGACCGGGAGGAGGCTGGTGGGAAAATGTCAGAGGCAAACCTGGCCACAGAGACGACAGAGTAAAACCTTCACCGCTTCTAAAATTATTATTACATTTTTCCCCTCCAATAAGGAAATTGGATGTTCTGGTGGAAACCTCAAGTGTTATCCAGAGAAATATCCCCACCAAGTCCCTGCGGTGCCCTGAGTGCTC
>NW_009611727.1:0-274 GCF_000690535.1 Cariama cristata
TTTATTGTGGAAATTTAAGTCATATACAATGGGAATGCCTACTCCCATCTGACAATCTCAGGACAAGGATCAACACCTCCACATCCACCGCGACCACATTCACAATAAAGCAGGAAACAGTGACGTGCAGAAACAAACTCTACAACTTGCGGAGAGTTATAAAGCAGGCATGTTTACTTCAGCACCGGGTGCAAGGGGGATCGCTCCTCCAAACTTGCAAACCGAGTAAAATGAAGATACATATTATATACAATGACACATTTACATATTCATA
>NW_009611728.1:0-36165 GCF_000690535.1 Cariama cristata
AAATCAATTCTGTGATTCTGTGATTTTCATCCGGTGGGCCTTGAATCTGGCTCAAACTAGTTTCACTTACAAATAAAGCTCAACTTTGAGTAGAAGTTAGGTGAGGACAATAAGCATGAGTTAAAATAAATAGATCTTCTGAAGTCTGCCGTTTCAAAGCATGTATCTGTGGAAGTTTGGTTCACAGACTCTGTTCACACAATGAGGAGTATACAGTAATGTTTAAAAGTATTCCTGGAAATTTCCTCCCACGGCTGTCACCTTAAGCACATACCATCCTCTGCTTGGTTTTACAGAGGATTGTGCTAAGAAAGTCTTGGATTCAGAGCTCGCACCTCAGGTAGCACGGCCTCAGGGTGTAATGAGGAAATTGCCATTTTTTCCCTCCATAGATTCTTTTGAGCTCGAAAGAAGTGTCCCTACCATGACATTTTCCCTTGTTCACTGCCTCCTTTCTTCCCCCCCCTTTAAACTTCTCAAGATACCCGGCTTCCAAATGTCAGAAAGGAGCCTGACACTACAAAGCTTTAGAGCTTCACAAAATCCTCAGGAAACTGGTTGAATGCCACAAAAACATTGCTCACGTCCAAATGATGTTATTTTGGTTCTGAAAGACTGTGCATTTTGACCACATTCATGTTCTTCATTATTAACTAATCTCAGATGTTCACACTGGACTACTTTTGCTCATATGCATGTTTAATGAATGACTGTCTTTCAGAGGAATTGAATAATTATACATTTGTTCCCAGAAAGAGTATTAACTGCATGTCATGTATTATCTGTTATTTCATTAATTATTTATCACTTGTAATCCTTATTTAGGAAGTTCTAGTTATCCAGTCATCCAAGAATGGTATCACGCAACTTGTGCCATAATTTTGTAATCATATAAAGTCATGAAAAGCTGTCACTACTTCTGGAAGATGGGGCTGCTGCCTGCCCATTCTTGTCCCTCATCCTACACGGTCTCTTCTTCCATCTAAGAGCTCATTTGCTCTTTCAGAGAAGGAGGTCAAGAAACTGATCTAGGTTAAAACTAACACTACAAAGGAAAATCTTAGCCAGACAAATACTTGTTTTGGTGCACAAAGGAGCAGGCAGCACAGGGAGTGCGCATGAGTTTCTGGAAGAGAGCTTGACTTTTTCTTCTGGTGGCCTGTGTAAACTGGCTTAAACTGATTGAGAAACGACGTCGTAAAATTACTATTACCCATTCCTGAGGAGGAACTGGTGTATAGCCAAGGTAGCAAGTTTGTAAATGCCCTAGATGGCAAACATGTTTTAACTTCTCCTAGATGTGGATGCTTTCTCTTGCAAGGGCGAAGGTTTCTCCTCGGCACCCTTGGCAGGCCTGTGGTACCAGTAGTCCCCACCATGGCACTGCATGCTAAATTTTCAGGTGGCATTGAGCGTGTGACCTCATATAAAGACATTGGCCAGTGTTTCCCTGTCCCCTCTGAAAAAGTTGTCCTAGTTTTATCAACGGAAAAAAGTTTTAAATTAATCAAATAATGACTTTGTATCATGTGAAGTTTTCTGTGCAGTTTGAGTTGGGACATTCCTGCCTACAAAATGGCTTTCTCCTGCCTCACTCCGATGTCCCCAGTGCTGTCACCTGCGGCATTTCCTCGTACGTTCATAACCCAGTCTAATCACACAGGCTGGCAGCCAAGTGTGTGCTACTGCAGAAACACCACTGTTTTTTAAAATGCAAGTTACTCAATAAAGAGCAGCATGGCCGAGCATAGATACAAACCTAGCGCACTTTGATGCTCTTACAAACTATAACAAAGCACAATGTCCAATGCGTCACTCTTCTACCTGTATTTATAAAGGCTTGCTTGCAGTTTCCACCAGCTTCTTCAGTCATTGCTCTCTGCTCCTCGCTCAAGAGCCAAACACTTATTAAATGAGGAAGAGAGTAGATAATGAATAATAACAGGGTTAATTCTTTTCATTTCTGGGTCAGGAATAGGCTGAAACACAATCAGAGATGTAAAAAAAAAATTAGATACAAACCCAGCGCACTTTGATGCTCTTACAAACTCTAACAAAGCACAATGGCCAATGCGTCACCCTTCTACCTGTATTTATAAAGGCTTGCTGGCAGTTTCCGCCAGCTTGGCCCACAAGACTTCAGTCATTGCTCTCTGCTCCTCGCTCAAGAGCCAAACACTTATTAAATGAGGAAGAGAGTAGATAATGAATAATAACAGGGTTAATTCTTTTCATTTCTTGGTCAGGAATAGGCTGAAACACAATCAGAGATGTAAAAAAAAAATTAGAAGCAGCATGGTGGTTCCAGAGAAAACAAAGCAAGTCCAGCATAGTGCCGATTACTAAACAGCCTAAAGAGGAAGAACTTTGATGGCAAGGACTGCTGATCAGCCAAGGTGCTCTTGAAACAGGTAACTGCATCCTTGCATTATGCATGACAGTAAGAATGAAGATTAACCCTTGACCTGCGTATTTGCCCCATGCAGAGTGTTTCCTTCAGCACCTAATGAAACAGGGCCCCAGCCTGGCTCATTTTGCAGGTACAGCTCAATACCTTCTTGGCATGCCTTGTTCTCTCACTCTCCCTTCTGCTTTTCTTATTGTTTTATGAATTGTTGACTTTTGGTTACTTTTGGTTACTGCCCTGGAGAATTCACACAATGAGTCTGGTCTTCTCAGACTCTGGGATTAAGAAACAAAGCAGCGCGTCTCAACATCGCACATTGTTTTTTGACCTTGAGCAGTTTGTGAGTTTGATTTTGCTGTTTCCTCCTCCAATATCTCTAATAACCTCAAATTTCTGGAGTCCCTCTCATCTTCTCTCCAAGATCTCTTCCTACTTTGTGTTCCCAGAACTGCTTTTATGCAGGGAGGGAGAATCAGTTTACTAGAAAGGGAATTATACATTTAAACATCACCAGTCTGACACATTGATTTTTATTTTAGGAGGTAACATGTAAAACACATAAATAAAATGCAGGCTTTGGTGTCTTCCTTCTAAGTCAGGTTGCAGCCACTCCACCACCAATATCTGATCGTAGCAATGTTCACAGACTGTGCAACCCACCTCTCTGCACTGACCCAACTGCAGACTTTCTCTGGAGATTTAATTCCTGACGCATCACAGTGTGCGCGCAAGATTTTAACTCCAAAGTGGTACAATGACACACCTCCAGCCCTCTATACTGCGTTGCATCTGAATCAGACCCTTTCTGTGATATCTTCTGCCTTGGAAGGCTTTACAGACAACATGTGGTGTCACTGCTTAGATCCTCTTTGAATCTTCGTGTTGAGAGTGACTCTGTGATCCAGGCACACCTACCATATTCACTTAGTTGTCCTGTACCATGGCCATTCATCAGCCTGAATGTGTGCTCAGGCTTAGGGATGGGAAATCTCAGCATCCAGGCGTGGACACACCTTGGGACTGCTGGGAGGCTCACACAGTGCTGTAGAGTGAGACCAAAAGTGGGTTCAAAGAGCTGTATGTACTGAGATGTGGCCCCCTTAAGAAAAGAAGATGCAGTTTAAGGCCCATCAGCTGGAAGTGCCTCACAGCTGCAGGGCTGAAGACCCATTGATTTCCCCTGCAAAGTCTTTAGAATTGACCCAAAGCACGTGCAGTCCCACTGCAGTGGGTTAGAGAGAGTTTTGCACTGTCTTTCAACTCAGTTTACCCCTGTAGCACAAGGGCAGTGTTATCTTTAGCTGCCCAATTTGATCTGCAATGGGATGATTTACAGCTCTGAACAGGGTCTTCATGGGCATGTGGTGGGTGCTAAGGAGAATGTGTTAGTCAGGAGGCTTGTCCTTGTGGGATTGTGTTCATCTTGCTGACCTCTTCTTCTGCCTCTGAGGACTGTTGAGCTGCCAGCAGTGCTGCAGAGGAGGTAAGTATCTGTGCATTTGCCTCTGTCATGAGTGGCTGCAGTTTGTGCTCAGTGGGTGCTGTGTTTGTCCTCCAGTGCAGAATGGTCTCAGTTTGAACTAGGTGAGCCCTCTCCTGACTTCTGCTTTCTGGCTGCCATGTACTTCCACCTGTGTAGTTGGTGTATAAGGTAGTCTGGAAAAAATAGCTCCTTTCTGCAGAAACCTGTTGAATCCTTTATTGCTTTAACTCTGCACCCTATGTTTTAATATCAAGTCAGTTGTGGCCCCTGCCATTTCATTTGCTATTTGTGCTCAGCTCCTGACTGCTTGAAAAACCTTAATGCTGACCTGTGTTTACTGACAATCGAACTTTTCAAGGTTTTGTGAAAAAGTACATGTTGCTTTTGATCATGAAGGGAATTAATGCAGAAAATCAGCACAAGTTGTCTACCTTTTGGAATCTTAAGCATGAGGCTTTCTTTTTATTTAACATTTTACTGGAAGTTAGTATTTTAAAAAAATTCATATAAAAGCTTTTTGTAGTGCAACATACATCTTGGAAGGGCTTTTTAAGTATCAATGTAATTCTTAGAGGACCTTTTTTTAACAGAAAAACTTTTACCAATGCTGTTCTTGAATTTACTGTGAGCTGTGCTGAAGTAATACAGAAGATCAAAGAAAGTGACTTACTGCCTTCCAGTCGGCAGAAGTTCTCAGGTCGTGCCTGTGACCATACCTGTTTGTTACAGATTAGTCTGACTTTACATGAAGGAAGAGGTGAACAGAAATAGCTGACATACTGAAAAAGAAAAAAAAAAAAATCATCGTTGTTGGATATGAGGAGCTACTGTATGTTGTTAAAGGCAATCACTGTGCAAACAAAATTGTCACTCCCAATGTCTCTGATTCCAAGACAGCTTCAAAGGTCCAGAGAACTTTGTACTTGGGGTGTAAAATGAAATTTTTAGGCACTTGGCTGACAGTGTAACTTAGCTAGCTTATTCTGTGGGTAGTTCTTGAAACTCGCAGGGGTTGTCCATATTGCTCTTGTAGGCTGTCTGAGACCTGAATGGGAGCAATGCATCTCTTAATGGATTCTCTTACCCTTAGTGATGTGTTTGTATTTTTATTTCTTGACTATACCTAAGAGGCAGTCCAGTCAACATGGTGTACAGCAGACATTTTCTGCTCTCATTCTGAAGAGTGAGGCTGTATTTTAATAATTCACCAGTAAGAGGCCATAGGGGTTTCCTGGAGAAATCTAGGCGATGACAAGCAAAGCCTACTTTCAAGCTGAGTCTTTTTGGAATGTGCTTTTGAAGCCTTGGAAAATTTACCTGAAAAAAACACAGTCAGAAAGTATTTTAATCAATATTTTAGTTAAGTGTTCAGACAAAGGAAAAGAGAAAACAAAGGAAATTGGTATCATTAAAGAAAACTATGAACATATTTTACGTTGCTACGTGAATGCTTCAGCAGAGGATATATGGCTCAGAATGTGTTCAGATCTTAAAATACTATTCTTTTGAAATGTGGGAATGAGAGAAAATATCTGATGCTGTGTGAACTGTTGTCAATCTATATGATCCTTAAGTTTTCTAGTTATCAGGATGTGAATCAAAATGTAAGAAGCTGCATGGCATTACTGTGAGACCCTTAGGACAACTCAGGAAGGCTATGGCATGGCCAAATCCTTATCCCAAGTTATCAGCTGACCTAGATCCATCTCAGCCTTGAGGGCTCCGTGCTGCCCCAGTGCCTTGCTCCCGGGACCTTTCCTGAGAGGGGGCAGCTCCTAGTAGTCCTCGTCTTACTTTCTGCTTCTCTCCTAGTTATCCAGCTGATTTATCAGGTGTGCAGCACTTCTTACTCTAGAGGTCAGTATAATGTTAAGAATGGAACCGGTGCATATCCAATTCTTTTTCCCTGATGAGATGTTCCAGGGTGAACTCTAAATTATATTCCTTCCCCTATAAGATGGAAGAGAAATTTCATACTGGGGAAATGTACTTGTAAAAGCACAACAGCCAATATGGGAAGCTCAGAGGGCGTTAAAAAAAACAATCATTGAGCCTCTTTGTTGAATGGAAGTTATGAATGCACTAGTAGTAATTTTCTGAAGCCATAGACAATAACATAATGTGAGTGGGTGATGGAAGAAATTACATAGGGTGAAATTTAGAGAGCTGACAGCAGCCTATGCATCACTTAAGACCTATTTCTGAGGGCTTAATTGTGGCTTAAATAGCACACAGACATTGCGCTCATCTTCTGCGTAGAAACAAATTCCATCTAGAATGAGCATCGTGAGCAGAACATGGAAAATGCAATCTGATCAGCTGTAAAACTCCTGCTTTGGGGAAGGGGTGTTCTGTACTCGGAACAGATGTGGGCAATGTAGATTTATGTTGTAGCATGCACACTATAAAGGTCTAATGCTGTGTTTTGCCATAGGATGTACTGATGTTAGTCCAAAGAGATGCCATGAGAATATCAGTCTCTAAACAAATGGGAAAACTGAGTAATGAACGCACCCCAGGCATTGTGGTAATCTAGTCCATTTGTGTGTGAGCTGTGTGACTGATAGCACTAAAAGCAATCCCACTTACAAGTGCTTTGGAGGCATTTATTTTACTTTTGGGCTGGCTTTCTGCAAATATTCAGACTTAGTGGTACAAATGCTTACAAAAGTAAACTTTCAGCTTTCTTGTGCGACTATATAAGAGAAATCAGAACCGACCGGCCACATGTGTCTTTGCTATGAAATTGTTGCATGCTGATTCGGTAAGAGAAGAGAAAGAGATCTGTATAGGCTTTCTGAGAGAGAGCAAGCTAGCAAGCCACTTTGCATAGAGAATATTGAACACTTAGTCTTTCAGTCAATTCTCAGAATGTTTTTTAAAAAGTATGGTGGGCAGAATTAAAGCTGAACCCATTGAACTCTTCCTTATCTTTACGTGCTTGGATTTCTTGTAATATTTAACTTTTTCTTTGCATTTCCTGGACTTGGGATTCTTAGTTCTGAGATAATCAATGTTCCCTTATAATGTATTTTGACATACCTTCCTGATAAGCATTTTCAACTTGAAGTCCTAACAAATGTTATTTTTGTCAGAATGGAAAAGGTAAATTGAAGTAGTCTCCTGATAGGCACCTTGAAAGCAGAAATAGAGATGAAATGTTAGGACTACACTAATAGCACTTTTCAAAACACAAAGCTTGAGGGATTTAACTGTTTTCTTTTTAATTGAGAAGCAACCTGCAAATCATTGCTGTTCTGTGGAAAGAGATCTGTTATTCAGATGTCTACTGAACGGTTTGCATGAATTCTATTCTGGTTCTGGGTTTGTTCACAAACCATTCACAAATTGTCTACTTTTATTATTCACAGTGTGTGTATTGGGCATGTGGTATATTTTCTGCTCTCTGGTTTAATGACTGAAACGTTTTGACAGGGATTAGCAAATGGTGAATGACAACTAGAAAACAACATGCAACTTGGGGCATTTGCAAACACTTTCAAGAATACTAACAATAAGAAGAACATTGCTGAAGCCTGGGTAGTCTGACCTCTATGAATGATAATGATTCACATCTCAGCCATTTAGTTACAGATGTACTTGAGTCAGTTTGTCATTTGTCCAGCTCTGTTAAGTTTGCAAGCAAAATCATTGTCTATGAATGATGTGTGTCTCCAGTCAATTCCAGCCTTGAATTCCTTGTAAATAAAATCTAATTCTGAAACTTGGCCACAGGGGAGCAAGTTCTCCGGTTTCTGTATCAGAATGATGAACTCAAGTAACATACTTCTGTCCTCTAGGACTGCTGACACAGAGGCAGGTATCATATTCTTGTTCAAAGAGTTATAAATGTGGTGCTAAAGTCAGTTTGCCTGTACATTAGCATTAGAAATGCTGCATTTCTTAGATATAAAACTAAGTTATGGTCATTTAAAGATATCCTAATACTTTAATAAAAAGTATAAGAATTAACCTAGTTTTACTTTATAAACCTCAATCTCTGTTTCCATGCAAAATCCATCAAGTTTCTTCACTTTAACTTGGCAGTTGAAAAACAACCCTATTCCAGTTCAGAAGGTTTTGAAATGGCGAATGGTGTGATTCTCACACAGAATATTTGCAACTTTTTTTTTGCTGCAGCCTGGGGTTCTTGAGTTGTGTGAATGATTAAGATTTCGTAACACTGCAGGCAAAATTCTTTCCCTTGATCCATGCTGTAGATATCGTTTGCATTTTGTGCACACGTGGTACTTTCATTTCCATCAATGGGAATTCCACATGCTGAATTAGGAAGAAATATTTGCATTCTGGATAAGTATCTTATTTGGGCACTTAGTAATACTTACTCACTTGGGCGAAGCTCCTACTGACTTTGATCTTGTTGGCAAGCTGCCCACTGGATTTGAATCCCTGATTTGAAGAGTTGGTAAATGGCATTTTAATGGCAAGAGTCGGCAATAATTGCTGTACAGTTTTTCTTGCTTTCCCCACCACAAAGCTATGATCTGAAGTAAGGCATTGCAGTTCTTTTTGGAAGATTAATAGTTCTCTGCTAGTAACAGATTTTCCACTAGCCAGAAAGCAGTACACCCACTGATGAGTTTATCATTTGAACTTTGAATCTAGTCGGGAAGTTGAGACGTAAACTCTTCCATGATGGTGATTTGTGGTATATTTCCAGTTTTCAGGGTCGGGTTATTAAGTAGAGTAACAGTGATATAAGCACATGTCGTAGAGAACATGAATCAGACGAAGCGTCTGACAAAGACCTCACTGTGCAGGCAGCTTTCCTAGGAGGCCGTGAAAGTCTGACATGTGTCATGAAGCTCCAGGTGTCAGTTTGAAAATACCACAAGTATTAACAACCTGTGTATGTGTACATAAAACTTTTCTTGGCAGCATTTTTGGTACACAGAAGATTTTATGCTATGGCCTGTCTAAGGAAAGATTTCATTTTGCTGTAAGGTATGCAATTCCTAGAGTTTTTCTTTGCTTTTCCCTGTCAGTTTGAGGCAGAAAAATAGTGACAAGAAACCAACCCAACCAACTGCATTGGATAGCTTATAACTTTTTACATAGGAGGATTCTTTCTCACTTTGTATGTGGTAACAATGCTCTGGGTTCCTGTTAAAATCAAGGTATTGAAAGAGCATAACTGTCTGCAAATTTCTAATGCTTGTCCTGCCATCCCAACAGTACTGAAATATAAAACTTTCTGGGAGAAAACCTGTGGTGTAAAAGATAAATATTGTTTGAACTGTGCTAATACTGGAAAACATTGCCCATAAAGAATTCTGATATTCTGATAAGTTTCTGTCCTGAACTGGAATAAATATTGAAAATATTTATGAACAGAGAGTTCTGAAGAGCAATGTAGTGTAGAAATATTTAACCTTTTGTTTAGAACCGGTATAATGTTATACGCCTTGGGACCATGTTATGGAAATTGTAGTTTAGGTGTCTCTTGCCTCTATTCAACTGCAGGGGTTAGATAGTTTTGCAGCATGGTGTATTCCACACTACACTCTATTTTATGGCTTCCACAAAATACTAAACATGGAGAAAAAACCAGAAAGTAGCTCCCGTAGCAAATTCCAGTCTGGCAAAATCTGCTTTTGTTGGGATTTTTTCCCATTGCAAACCGCTTTGAGGAAGAAAACTCCCAATTGGATCTAATAAGATGTTGGATTCCATATTATTATTTAATAGTTGTGCTTGGAGTTATGATGTGGCAACTTCTCTTTTTATCTGCACTGTAACGAACTGTTCAGACCCCCTGTATTAGGGGAAAAAAAAATCTGTCCTTTAACTGCATTCAAAATAATGCTGCATCCCGCTTCTATAGGGACTCCTACTCAAGTTGATGCAGACTGCAGATTTGAGGGTGATTCTTACGCAGTGAAGTCACACAAGTTTTGTGGACTAGGTGAATAGCATGTGAGACTTAGTAGTACTTGGGTTGGGCTTGAGAGAAGGAACACATCTCTTCTGTTCCGATCACTTAAGCCATGCCTGAGGGTCAGGAGGGGAAGCCTTTAATTGCAGTTTCGTGAACAACCTGCTTCTCTCTGCTTCTGCATGGTGGCTCCTCTGCTTTCCACCTGGGAAGAGAAGGTACTCCCCACTGAGGAGCTATTGTCATATATTTACATATTCAAGCACTAGTTCTCCAAATAATATATGCACAATAAAATTTCTGCATATTGCATGCAGTTAATTCTGTGCATCGTAAATGTGGGAGATGGAAGTGCTGGGAGAAGCAGCCAGTTCTCACGAGTGTCCTTGCCCCCCTGAAGGCTTTGCCTGAGCCGCTAGGTGATGCAGCAGCTTCTCTTTGTCTCATGGGAAGTCATCGAGGGAGAAGCTCCGAGAGTCTGGTATATAAATTAAGAATGAGTAATTGGAGAAGATCCCCACTCTTCTAGAAGCAATACACAGACTAGATAATAGGCCTTGGAAAATGAAGGAGATGATAGGGTTTCCAACTTTATGTTTTCTAATTGCTTCAAATGAAACCCCGTTAGAAACAGCTGGTCTGATTCTCAACTGATATAAATTGTCATATATTTTTAGATTTAAATAGCACTCGGCTGGTCTACCCCAGATGTAAACTGTGACCTAGATTATATGATAGCTATCAGCTTGGAATGGAAACATTAATGCTACTTTTACAGGCAAATTTATTTTAATGTATTATCAGGAAAATCCAGCATATTTCCAGGTATGGTATATCTGAAAAAATAATCACCAATACAAGACTGCTAAGAAGACAGAGTTAAAGTAATGCATGTATCCACATCACCACTGTTCAGGGCAGCTAGATGAAACTTCAGTCCAAGCCGCATGCTGGTAACAGATAATCTAGGGCTGGATACTCTGAGCCAAGGGTGTCTTCAGCTTTCTGAATTCAAAGAAAGAGAAAGGTATCATATTTTTCAATGGCTGCTGAGACCCACATGGAATTGGAAATACATTGAGTAAGATGACTGAAAATAGCTTTTTAGTGAGAGTAAAATGAATCAAATTTAAACAGAACTATCCTGTGAGATATTGTGATTCTTATTTGAAAGAAAATTAACAAATGATTTGTTGTTCATTCTAGGCCAGATTCTCATCTACCTTAAATTCAGAAGGAATCACAAACCTGGCCCTTAATATTTCCTCTTAATTGGAGTTTGGATGACTGTTGAACAGTCTATTGCTATAGTCCTTTCCAACAGTGTTGTTTTTATAGAGCTGTGACCTTTGTTGAAAGAATTGTCTTACTCCTGGATCTAAGGCCAGAGGGAATTGCATCGTGATATCTGAAGTCTGCAGTGATGCAAAATTATGGGGGTGGGGAGGTTTACTTGTCTCTTGTTTCCACTTTTCCATGGTGTGTTTATTTTCTGAAGTAGGAGGAAAAAACCAAACAGAGCAGGATTAAAGTGGGAGGGAGAAATATTTTCCAATAAACATGAGCTAACCGCTGATCTATAGAAGATAAGATTTTTATAGGCGATAGGTCTATTTCTGACCTAATTTAAACTAATTTCAGAGCAGTCGATGCCAATATACATTGCTTTAAAAGAAAGACTTCAAATGAGCTCACTCAGGGAATGAAACAATACTGAAGTTCTTAGATATTTGAAGCTGTGGGACTCATTTTTGGGGAATAAATTGTCTGAAAGAATTGGATTCCAGATTACTTTCCAAATTAATGACAACTTTCCTGCATGTTTGTAGTTTTACAGAATTACATAATCAAGCAATATAGAGCCATGTGAGTAATTAAGGGTTATAAACCTGAAGCCCTGTAGTATAGACATCAATACAAATATACTCAGCAATAAAGGATTGTTATGTTAATTTGTACATATTGATCAGTTAAAAATTATTAAAAAGGACCTATTTGAAAACACGTGGTTTATAATGGGACATTCGTTGATTAAAATTCTCACATCACAGACGAGAATTATCCTTTGATAATAAAATATTAAGCTAAAGCTAGGAAAATTCTAAAAATACAATAGACTTGTCTTGTTGCTTACATTTCTCTCAATGCAGACAGTGTAAATCACTGTTCATGTCATTGCTATTTGCATATTACTATTTCTTATCATCTGTTTTGCGTTAGCCTTGCCACAGTTCAGTGTTTGAATCGCAGCCACGGCTGGAGGCTGTTTAGCCGCAATTGTTTCCATTGCAGTTAAAGCATATGAGGTATTATTAAAATTGATCTTGGTTTTTCAAATGAGTTGTTCTATCAAAATTTCAGTTTGGGGATGCATTTTATTTGACAGTGCCCTGATGGAAAAAATGAAGGCCGTGTACTGGGAATCAAGACTGGGCAGAAAAACACAAAACAGGGGACTGACTTGAAAGCTATGTAAATTAAAAACCCTAAGTGAAGCTGGACTCTATTTCAGTACCTTAGAGGTCATGTTCTCATGCTTTTGTGTCCAGTCTTAATGACTAAAATTTACTTTCTTCCCATATGATGGCCAAGGATTTCACATAATAACATGCTTCCAAAAGGAGTTTCAAGTCATTGTTAAATGTAAAACCTGTTGTAAAATTAGGAGGGTGGCCAAGTAGTGGGACAATATACTTGCATATATTGGTAAGATCCCATTCCAGGAAAGAAAGTAATCCAAAATTGACATCACCTGGCCATCTGTCCTAGTAAGGACTGCATTACATTCCAGGTTAAGTGAATCTAGAGGGGACTATGCCCTTTTCTGAATATATTTAGTGAGACTTACTTTTTTACCTGCAGCTTATGGTAATCTACTGATAAACCTGTTTCTGAAACCAGCTGAGTTGAATATGGGTACACTTAAAAACTCAGAAATATTTGGTCTCATTTACTCCCCCTCCTCCTTTTTTTTACTTTACACTGATGAGCACTGGTGCTTTTAGAGGAGTTTCATGAGACAGTTGCTGCTATAGCTAAGATATTTCTTCATGTGCTATAAAAGCTTGTATTTATGTTCATTCAATTAAGATACTTTGGGTGATAGAGACTGGCCCTCATTGTGCTGAAAGCCAAGGAGCTCTGTTGATATGTGCCAGGGTTTGTGGGGCTGGAGACCCCGAACTGGTCTTCTACACGTGCATATCATAATTTTTGTGTGAAGACAGAGAACAAGGAGAGGAAGGAAAGGCAAACACATTGCAAAGCATCATTCAGTGCTTCATATTTTTGTTTCCTTATAGCATTCTCAGTAGATTATCTTCTCTGTCGTGGATGAGAAAGACAAGTACTGTTCACACCAAAATCAGCAATAAATCTCCTGCTTACTTATATGGCTGCTTCTAGCTCTTTTTCTGGAAACATTTTCAGAGTAGTTGCCAATGCCACTTATCAGTGTAGGTCTGAGGAGTGAGAATTTGAATGAGATGCCTGCTTAGAGGCAAACATGGAGCCTTTTAAATCACAAACCTTGTACTGTTCTTTATGTTAGGATCCAGCCTGGAACATGCATCTTTCAGTATTTACTGGCTTTCCATTAAGGGAGAGGCTGTCTGCAGTTGCTTACAGCTTTTACTCTTTTTAAATCATACCAGATTTTAATAATTTGGGCTGAAATTAGAAGAAACACTCAAGATCTCAAACAGCAAAGATCTTGGAGTCATTCACTTGGGTGCTATCACCAGTAAGGGAAGGACTGGATTTGCCCCATTGGTAGCTGATAACATCTAGCTGACAGACTTGCACAAATAATTCATGTGACAGAATGCAAAGACACCGCGACTTGACCCCTCCTCCCCATGAGGGGAGGGGCTACCCATTTTGGGAACATCAAGTCTCATTCATACACATCTTTCATGCTGAGTAAAGACCATGGAGGTACCTCCTGGTGATGCTTTCCCAGTCTGCCCGGCATCCAAACTGAGAATGTGCCAGGACCTCCTGCGGGCACCTAAGCCCTGTGGAAGCTGCTCCCTTGAGATCCTGGCATTCAGCCTCACCTCTCTGCTGTAGAGGCAGCTTCACTGATGTGTGGGAGGTTTCCGCAGGACTTGGGCTGCTGAGGGCAAAGGCCGTTAAGATGCTGAGCCTTCTGCCACTAGGCACCAAAAGGCTCAGTTTTCAAGGCCCTGTCACGATTTCGTATATGTGGAAAGTCATTATCCTAAAAATGTGAAGGAACAAAGGGATTTTTTTCCCCTTTTAATCCCCTTGCATCTCAGTTTTGCATCTGTAAAACGAGAACAATATACTGCTGCTCATAAAAGTGAAGATGTGTGTATTCCTCATGAATCATGCAAATGCTGTGTGATGTCCCATATTCTAGTAAACCGTACATGGAGACAAGCAATGCTATTGTCAGAGCTCAGTCTTGACACAGGCAGGAGGGGAAAGGCTGAGAGATTTTTCTGCATGAGGATATCTAAGGAAAGCACTGAGTAGTTGCTATTTCTGCAACTGATCTCCACTCTTTTCACTGAATAAGCAGAGGATTTTGAAGAAAGATGGTGTATAAGAGGACAAAATTTATATTCCCATGCATAGCAGGATGGAGGGAAAGTGATATCTTTGGTGTTGCTGGACTTTCTAATTGCAATGAGGTCTGCAGACAGCTTTCCTTCTGACTTCAAGCCCCAGAACTGGCCTGGATGAAATGGTATGGTAAAATAGGTATTAGTGGGTTTTGGGGATGCACGATCCACTTGCTAATAGAGATAACTGTCATAAATTCCCCTTTTGTAATAGCCTGCTTGTGGCTGTGTCCTTGCTCGAGTCTGAGTCTGTATTTGCAGACTCTGTATGTGACCAGGGCTCCAGTCCTGACTGGTGACCATGCTGACAGCAGAAGCGGAACCGCCTTTCCTTGTTGGGATTCACGAGCATTGGAAAGGAGAGTTGCACAGCTGAGGTGGGAGCACCAAGGGTGGGTGGTATATGGGATAGCACTTCAGCAACATGACCATTTCAGCCTCCCAGTGAACCCTATGATGGGTTTGTAGGGTAGGAAGAGCTTCTCTTGTTTGGCAGACTTGGTCCTGTACTCTCCCAGGCTCCCACATCACATAATCTGTTTTAAAAAATGCAGCAATGTAGGATGCTCAATAAGTGAGTTCCCAGATACATTGCCTGTCTGATGCTGAAATATTTTAATTTGATTTCCCTCTCGAATGTTCTGCTCACACAGTGGAAAGTTATGACAGTGTATGTATCCTTGAGTCTGCTCAAGTGAGGACATTCCCATTGTGCTGATATGAAGGCTGCAGATAAGAAGAGGTGGTATGAGTCAGTCCTATTAGAAGGTATTAAACCACTTCATCTTCTGTCCCTACAAGCATAACCTGAAGAAGGCTGTGGGTGGCTATAATGTCACCATCTCATTTTTCTTTGTATTTCTGTTGCTCAATAAACACTAATGCACTGTAGGAGCGTTAGAGATTTTTATTTAGCTGGAGCTGTAAAAGTGCTTGTTCCCCTGAAATTTCATGTTGTGTTTTTTTTTTTTTTCCTCCTTTGTTCCATGAGTGACTGACATCATCTATTCATCTCCTGAAGGGTTTTGAACTCAATTATTATGATTGTCTCTTTCTGCCCTTGTTTTCTGTGCACAGTTTCTATATTCCCATTGTTTTAGATTAAATTAACCCAAATCCAATCCCTAGCTTAAGCAAATTTAAGCCTCAATATGAGGAAGAACATTCCTAGTTTTTAATATAGGAATTGTCTTGCTGGCTTGGGAACTTTTTGAACTTTGAAAAGTGGTGATCTTGTTTCTTGTAGGACCTCAGTAGATGTTTTTGTACTTTCTGCACTTCTCCTCATGTTCTCGTCTGCCCAAGACACACAGTTCACGGTTTAGCACCTTGATTTCACAGTTCATAAAAATTGACCTAGCCTTGCAGTTTTCACTTGAGCAAGTCTTTTTTTACACTTACCTAAATTAAGATCAGGTCCTAAAACTTTGGGGTATTCTAACTGTATAACAGAGAAACTACCTTTTTCAATGTAGATGACTCCTTTCCCCACAAACCTCCAAAATTAATTTTGTGTGAAATTAAACTTTGGCCCAAAATGCAGGGAGGGAAGAGTTCTGCTTGTGGAGATCTTCTGTTGGAATATCTTCTTATGCCAAAAGCAAAAGAAATAATTTTGAAACAAAACAGAAAGACGAGACGTTTTTTTCAAACTACCAGATTAAAATATGCACAGACTTTTTTTTTAAAAGCTTGTTTTCCTTTCTTTTATTAAACCTCTGAGGCAATTCAGTGAATTTGATCTGCATTTGCAAATAATTTCAGTTGAGAAATAAGTCCTTTTTGTGAATAAAATATTTGCCTGAAAAATATTTGCTTGGCTCTAGCAATGTGGCATATGGGTCTGTGTAATTCCTCTCCATGGGATGTGTTTAACCCCGGGTTACAAGCATACTGTCAGTGCTTAATAGTCCTCAGTGGAAAATGCGTCAGGAATAATGTTGTGGTTCTTGGGATCTCAGCTTATTTTATACTTAGCTGTAATGGACCCTTACCCGATTAAAATGGGTTGCCTCGTGGGCAAGTTCCCATGGGCAGATTTCTCTTGTAGCTGAAAGTTCCTTTTCACGCTCTCCAACTGTCAGCCTGTGAGACGCACCTGCAAAGGAGTGCTGTGCAGTAGAAATGCTCTTCAAACCTCAGGCTACCATAAACTGAGCAATAAGCATGCCCTTTGTCACTGAACCAGGCTTCTTTTAAAATTCCTTACTGCCGCCTTGTTGCTTATTGCCCTCCTGTAGACAGGAGGAGGGGAAAAATGGTGTAACATTGGGTTACATGGTATGATGGTCAAATAATATGGTGACCACAGGGTTCCACATCCCTTAAGAACATTTCTGCTGTGCTCTGTTGGAAGGTATTTAAACTATAGGCCCAGCCCTACTTTAGAGTATACTAATATATTAATTTTAATGACTGAAGAAATGAAGGATGCTTGGATAGCTGAAATTCTAATACAATATGTAAGACTGAATGAAAAATAAATTAATTTTAAATGGTTTGCAGATGTACAAAACGTTCATTTGCTGCATATAACATGCTCAGTAAAATAATATCCTTTAATGTGCTGAACTCTTCAGGCTTTTCATGAAGCTGCATCTAATTGTACTACTCAGAGTTGACTAATTCTGCCACTGCCTTCCTTTGAGAAAAATAGTATTTCAAGACATGACTAACACGCTAAGTAGACATTAATTCTTAGTTAATTCGGAATGAAAATTAAACTTCTGTACTGTATATATCAACCTGAATACCATACACAATACATACAGTCAGGTCACTTATTTTGAAATTAATATTGGTTAATACTATGTGATTAAAAACCAAAAAACCCCACAAAAACCAACCACACCCCCCTAAAATATTAGAAAAAAGCCAAACAATTTACTAATATAAACACTGGGTTTATTGTCATATACTTGTTAACATATTATAACAAGTCTCTGTTTATATTTATACTGCGTGATGAAACTCAGTTTCTAGGAACATTTTACATTTTTTGTATTAAGTGTGAGCTTACAATCATACCAGTGTGAATGATCCACTAGTATTTTCATTTATGTCAAGAATATTTAATCTAACATTCTTCATTATTTTCAGTTTGCCTTAATTACAGGAGATGATGTTGTGTGCCTATCGTTCTCCAAGTAGACATTTCCCTCAACAGTTGCTAGGGAGCTGAATTAAAGCTTTCTGGGATAAAGCTCCCCTTTTCTTTATGATGCAAGAAGTCTTGCTTCTAGAGATAACCCTTCAGATGTGGTCCCACAGTCATCTCTTTTTTTTTTTCCAGTTGTGGTTGTGAAAGAGGTCATAATAACCTGGGTTAGCATAGATGTATATTTAGAGTGGGTCAACTTGATATTGTACCTTCTTGTGCTGACACAGCTGGATCCAGATGAGGGCTTGGTGGATGAAAGTATCAAGGGGTTTTCATTTATGTAAGGACAACAGATTCAATGACTTGTGTTTCTCATTGTTACACCTTGGTGTCGCTGCCCAGTAAAAGTATTTGACCAGCTTTAGTCTTGTGCAACATTTCAGCAGCACTTAGGTGTCTATGATCACACTTAAACACTGTACAAGTTCACTGGTACCTTCCTCCAGTGAATTTGACTTGAAATTTTATCTGTTTTTTTCATTCAGAAGAATGGCTATAAAGAGCAGAAATATAAGGTGAACACACACATATATCTCTCTATATACACACGTATCTGAATATTCATATACATATATATCTGCATGTCTGTGCCAGAACCATCAACGGGACATCTTGATGTCTACTTCTGAGGAAAATTCAACTTTATCAGTCCTGTATGCCTTTGATCTTTGCATCAGAAGTGATAAATAATGAATTCTGGAAGAGTTTCTGTGGGCATTTTACATACCGAAGAATATGAAAAGAAATAATAGCTTTGAAGAAAGCCATGATTTCACTAAAAATTGATTCTTAATGTAAGAAGTGGGTAAATTAGTTTAATCCATTTGCAGTGTAATACCATGAGAAATTATGTGAAAACCAAATGAAAACAGCTGTGACAAACTGTCCACATTGATGGTGGAGATAGTGCCGGAAGAGATGGAGCATGGGAAGTTCAGCAAGGAGCTAGCCTATCTGTAAGATGAGAATAAAGAAATCATTTAGGGAGTAGGCTAATAAGTTCAGTCACCTCTTTGCAGGGTCTTGGAAGATCTGGAATTGAACCCAAAGCCTTTTTGGACATTTTAGTATGTGGCAGGTTGCGTTCATTTAAAAATCCATCCTTTTGCAGTATCTGAGCATCAGCCTGAGCAGTCGTTTCTCTCTTTTCATCCTTTCTCTTTTTGCCAGGACCTGGCATTGTTTATCTCTTGGGCAACAGTCTCAGGAAATAGGTTTGCTGATCCCTTGTGATAACTGGAGGAGAGTGATGTCCTAAAATTTAAACCTTCTAATGAAGAGCTTAGGAGGGAAACCTAGCCTGTTCAAAGGGCTTTCAACCTATTTATTAGGCACAGTGCTACACAGAAATCAGCAGTTGTCAGACTGCCAGACAGAAGACAATACAATTCTTTCCAAGCCCCTGACCAATTTTTGTTCATCTCTGGAATTGGTTGTTCCTGCCTCTTGCATTCAGTCTCTTAGAATAAAGATGGCTGAATTTAAAACTATAGTATCAATGCAGCTCTAGCTTCTGCGCTGGTAATCGGAACACAATGTACTGCTGAGGATGCACGCTGTATTATGCAACTCATTCAGCCTGTAATTATCCCTGATTCCCCTCCTGTTGTAGCAGAACAGCTACAGACACTTACGTGACCGTTCCAGGCTGTGTGGCTCCCGCTGTTTGTTAACTGCTGAGATAACAAACTATACTGGTGGTGGTGAGCTGGCCTTCAGGGACACAAAGGCTTTTAAAACTCAAGTTAATTTATTTTTAGGGTTCTTGTGAACATGTCAAATATCCAATGTTTACAGCTCAGAAGCAGGATTTGTACTGTCAGGTTCTTACAATATTCCCTGGTGCGAAGTGCTGACATGTTTTGAACCTTCCACTTCCTCTTGGTTCTTCAGTAGAAGTTGGTGTAGGCAGTTGCATTGCTTGAAACAGTAAATGATTCCAATACCTTTTCAATTTGGGGTTGTTCAGAGGTCAACTGGGTGATGGATTAAAGGGGAAAAAAAAAAAAAGTGTTATATTGACTGAAACTACCTACTAGCAGTAGGGAAAAGCAAGTGCGGTAGTAGGTATGGTAAGAACAACTTGTTTGTGGATGGGATATGCTCCTTTAAGTCAGATAGCTCAGACTTGTGCTTCTGCTTCAGCCTGGTATGTGGTACTAGCTCTTGGAAAGTCTGAGGGCCAAACCCATCTGCCCTGACCTGCCCAGGAGGGTAGGAAATGGGTGGGCAAGCAGGCATCTGGCATGGGCTTGCCCCAGCAGCAGTACCCACCACCAGTGCTGTTTCTTCAGCTGGTGGCACAGCCAGCTGGGGACAAAAGGACCAGAGACACCATACTGTGATTAGCTTCGTCCGTCTGGCTCTATCTTGGTGCAGTTATCCTGTCCTTTGCTCTCCTACTGGATTTCATGCTATAGACATGCCAAGTTCATCAGCCTGTTTCTTTGGAAAAAAAAAACCACTTCCTTTCAACCCTATCCAAAGGTGCTGATGTCAGAGGAAGCCTTACTTGAGGGGTTTTGGATCAGGTCATCAGTGTGAGTTGTGGTATGTAGGGCTTCTTGTAACTTCTTAAAAGGGCAAAATTGGTGCAGCCTTTCAGATGGGGGGGAACGGAAAGTACTAAGAGAGATAAATCTACCCTTGTGTAACTTAGAATCCATGAAATTCAGAAATATTTTTCAAGATTCTGAATTACTCGACCTTATTGATTTCCATTTTCTCCTGCTGGATTTCCAAGTTGTAAAATAGGAGCCATTCTGTTACTTCAGCCAGTGGCTCATCCTGGATTTTTCACTGTACAATGTTTCCACTCCTCAGAGAGTGCGATTCCCCAGGCAGGAGGACCCTCTCCTAGGAGCCAAGAAGACATCGCTTTGCGCCTGCAGGCATTTGCCTGCTGGCACAAGGTGACACTTTTCTTTGGTCAGCACATACCTCCCTACAGCAGAGCAATGGATAGCTGAAGTGGTATATAAGACATCCACAAGCAGTGGCTTTCTGATATTTCCAGTTGAAAATTTTGGGGATGGATTTTAAGCCTTGAAGGTGTGGTTATGTTCAAGTCCAGGCTTTTTTTGCACCCACTAAACAAAAATATAAGACAACCCTGACGTTTGAACCAAGATGTCTCCTCACAGATCACGAGACTCTGTAACCTTGGGTTAGATTCTGCTTCCACTTACATTTGCTTAAATTTTATGTAATGACACTGCAGCTACCAGCTAATTCTATACTGGATGTAACTGAAGTTAGTACATGAATCAGGATGTTTTCAATGAGCCTTTGACTTTTTTTTTTTTTTGTACTTACTGAAGCAATTTCACATTGTGAGCATCAAAAACATTGGCCAGCACTGTGGTGTTGTAAGTAAATGAAACATGGAATAATTCTTACCTTAATTTGTATTTTTGAAAAATAACTGGAGCACAGTGTTGTTAGATAATTAAGCTTAGTGAGAGACTTAATATATAGTTCAAAAAATTTTGTGCTTTTGCTCTGCTTCTTATAACTAAAATATGTCAAGAGTATAAGGCAGAAAAGGAATATAACAGGAATTTTTAATGTAGTGAAACTTCATTGAAACAGAAGTGGTATTACTGTAGTTCTTAAGCAGAACATACCTGCTTCAGTGGAGAAATAATTCTTTTCAAGTAACAAAATATTAAGCAAATGATTGTACCATTAAATCATGATAAACACCAATAAAATGCCATTTTAAAATTGTTAAGTGACAGGGGGAAACAGAAAGCATTACAGACTACTGAAAGAGGTGTACTTCTCTTTTTTTAGAAGTAACTTAGTGCTGGAATCGGGCTTTGGACAGAATTGCTGGTCATGGAAGATGAGGAGAAATTATTTACTTGCTTTTGTATCTCAGATACAACCCATGCCTTTGGCACCATTGGGCTTAGCTCTGCACAAATGCAGCCTTATTCAAAATTTCAGGAATTCAGTGAAACAGTTTCATTGATTTCCCACAACGTCTTGACCTGAATTTCATTCAGATGTATCTGCTGAATTGTAACCAGTGGTACTTGACTGCTAATAGGAAAAGTGAGTTTCTCCCTTCACCAACCTGGACTAGAGTCTCAGTAACGTTACTATCAAAGTGTACTGTTGTTAAGATTTCTAAAATAAATGAGAGAGGATAAGACAACCTATACTTGAATGTATTGCTTTGAATATTTACAAGGCAGAAAAGGTAATGGAAGTCTGAATGGCTGAATTATTGCTGCACTGCCTTTAAAAAAAAAAAAAAAAAAAAAAAAAAGATATTACCACATAGAAACCAAACCTGCCAAGAGTGTGTACCTATGAACCCAGCAAGGACTGCCCTCCACACATTCCTCCTGTGGGTATAATAATGGTATTTGCCTTTTAAATTGCTACATGTTCCAGCATGATGATGACTGGAATAATAATAATTGAAAAATGTGATGTTACCTAGCAATGATGCAGTTTATGCCTTACCAGTGTGTTCTAATGTTATGCCTAATAAAAGATGACAAGACTTGCTTTAAGTCTTAATCCATGAGCAACATTATAATCTAGTCAGGTGAGCTGTATTTTCCTTCTTCCACAGATAAATAGCATAAAAATTGGATCATTCAGAGACACTTTGAAGCAACACTCTGGGAACAGTTTCTGTGTACGCCCATTTCCTTTTGTCCTCTGTACCTGACCCAGCTTCAAAAAGTGCCTTTTTGCTGAGGAATTTCAAGTTATCATAGTTGGGGATGATTTTTCTTTGAAGAGAGAGGTCACCTTTCCCCCCCTTTGCTGTGAGGGAGGTGCACATCAGGGACTAGGAGACCAACCGTGGCTTCCATGGACATGTTTGACCTCTGTGTGAGACCATGGCCAGGGTGAGGTGCAGGATACTTATGCTTTTTCATCCCCATTCCCTGCTATTTAGTTGGTCAAGCCTTCTGGGCAAGGACTGCCTTCTCACACATGCATGTAGTAATGCAAAATGAAAATGCAGCAGCATCAAGAGCTTCATCAATGATGGTCACTTATTTATACTTGATGGTGAGAAGGTACTGAATGGAAAGGAAAAATGTTTGCTGCCTTGAACAGCTCAGTCCTTTCACACAGAGATGGCTCCACAGCAGAGCCAATAATGCTGAATGTTGTTGTCTGAAAGTAGGTGGGGAGAACAGGGCAGGGGAAAAGGGACAGTGTGCCAAGGAAGGGATTGGCATGGTGCCTTTGCTCCTCCTCCAGCATAAGTGATGGGTTCAGATGCCCAGGACTTTTCCTCACTGGTGCAACAGAGGTATGAAACTTGGTTTCATGCACAGAAGTATAGACACACAGCTTGCAAATCCATTGCAGGCCGTAACGCCTTCCATTCTTTCCTCTAAAAGCCATTGTGCTGGTTGAAAAACATGAACAACTATGGGGAAACCACAGAGCCTGATACACCTGTGCTTAGCTGTCGATGGCATTGTTCCTTAAATTAAAGCTATGGACAGTTAACTTGACATGTCACCAACGTGATCTAGTCACTGTAGAGCTCCAGCTCCTGTTATTGGCTCCCAGAACTAAAGATGTAATTTTAGAGAAGCATATGAAAGGTCAATTAATTTTCCCAAACCTTAATCTTGAAATATCTATGTTTATTTGACCTTCTAGTTCAGTCAGAATTGGTGTGAGTTCAACCTCCTGCTAAAAAAATGCTGCCTATTGATTTCACATGGACTTATACTGGTTCAGATATATTTAAAAGGCATTCCTTCAGCTTTCTGAGGCTTTTAAATTGAAGAATTATAAGGCTGCCAGGTGTGGGTTACCTGGACAAGATATCGCAAATGAAAATCCTTTGTATGGATGTTTCTTAAGAAATAACGTTTTTCATGTGGTAAGGTTGGATCCTGGGTTAGGCATCTAATACCTGTGGCAGCCTGGGCCATCAGTTGATATCTGTATTTCTGTTAGAGCAAAACTGGTCAAAATGTTTTGGCTAATACTTAAATGTTGAAAAGTTTCAAAACAGCTTCAGTTTCCTGGTGGGGGGGAAAAAAATTCAGTTTTTCTCATTCAAAAAACATAAACAAGCATTTTCTTCTTGAGGTTTTCCTTATGGAAAAGGTGTCGGTTAAGTTTCAAAACAGCTTCTGTTTCCTGGTGGGGGGGGGGAGGAAATTCAGTTTTTCTCATTCAAAAAACATAAACAAGCATTTTCTTCTTGAGGTTTTCCTTATGGAAAAGGTGTCGGTTTTCTGGCATGCTGCTTTGAGCATAGGATCTTTGCGTTGCATCATCGTGCTTCCTGGAAATAGCTGCGTTTCAATAGTAAAAATATATACAAAGCATTTAGGATACTTTGTGTTGTACCTATCCTTGATACGGTGAGTGGAGCTGACCAGTTGGAGTAAAATGAGTGGTGTTCAGGCCAGTATGTAGTAACTGAGAACACCAGGCAACAGTCCTGGAACACATAATCTCTCTTTTATTTACTTATTAATTTAACTGTTGAATTCAATGAGGTTTCTAACTGTGGTGTTATAGCAGCGATTGCATACTTAGACTACTTAATATTCTTGTATTTTTAGTATTATTCTCCTTTCCTGAAAACAACTGTAAAAATCTACTTATTCTTTCTCTCCATTTCAATATGTGGCTTTAACTTTCAATCTTTTCTCCAATGACATGCTTTAAAATTGGAACAAGACGGTATTGTGTGTATTTATTTCATTCCTTTGCTGAACTTTGAAGCCTCAGTAAGAATTACATCTTGTGCTTCTAAAAATAAGAGGAAAATAATCTATAATTATTAATCTATCATGCTGTGGCTTGGTCAGTCATTCTTTACATCTGCTACTACAACCCTTCTTCATCAATTTGTCCTGAACACAAGGTGGTTTACTCAATTATCCTTCTTCCAGTTCAAGTTTTCTCATGTACATAATCAAGACAAGCTGACCAGCAGATGAGAAAGTTATCTTCATGAATTCAACACAGGTTTTTCCCTTTGTCCCTTCAGTATCTGCAAGGCTATGTCTAAAGGAGTGTGTCCAAAAATTGTCCTGTCTCTTACTGATAGAAGCTTTGTTTCATGTTTGTCATTTGCAAGTATTTGTGTTTTCCCATGGCAGCAGAGACCTGCTGGTCAATAAACACCTACAGACGACATCCTGAAACTGCCTAGCCCTTAAACTGGCTGTAAACTCCATATCCACACAATTTTCAGCACCGTTTTCCAGAGTGTTCAAGTAGGTCTGCTTGATGTGTTGGGGGGGGTGTGTGTGTGTGTGGTTTTTTTTTTTTAGCTTCTGAGGTATTTTAATCACTTACTCTGTTTGACTGTTTGTTTTTTCATATCTTATAATACAATAGATGCTTACCCTTAGAATTGCATATCTCAAAGCAAGACTTAAATTTAATAAGGCACTTATTGAACAATATGTTTGCCAAATGCTACAAGATT
This sequence comes from Cariama cristata, assembly GCF_000690535.1. Lineage (NCBI taxonomy): Eukaryota > Metazoa > Chordata > Aves > Cariamiformes > Cariamidae > Cariama > Cariama cristata. The sequence goes on from NW_009611728.1 coordinate 24,974, forward strand.
ATTAAGCAAAGCTTAATGACGTTTGTTGGCCAAGTAATTTGTACGTTATGCTGTAAGAGCTCAGTAAAGTTTTCATCAATGTTACTTAATATATGGTAACCAACAACTGAACTGCTGGGTTTTCTACAGCTTAGAGGCCAGCAAGGGCTGTGAGACAAGAAACATGGCATTCATAGTTTAGTGCTTTAATGAAGTGCTGGAAATGTTCAGAGATGTTGCTGAACGCCTATTTGCAATGTAAGAGTAGACTGATCAGCTCGGAGAGGTGCGAGTTGTCTCCAGAGTAGGACTTCATGGTGCAAAGGATCTTGTGAAAAGGGTACCGTTTTGCTTTTGTTGAATAGCTCCACTGTGGAGAAAGAGACTCTGGTCTTTATGTTCTTGGGAGAGCCATGTAATGGTGAGGATCTGCTAGGAGCTACAGGTCAGTTGTCTCATTTTGGAAGAAAGATGATTTTAGGAAATGAGCAAAAGATTAGATCACCTAATTAAACACCAGACAGGTACGGTAGATCTGCTTTGCTCTGCTATGAGCAGTAGGGTCTTGTAAGCTTTGAAAGTCATGCTCTCAACGTTCACATAGCATATGTTGAAATTTGAAGCGTGGCCTGGCAGAATGAACAAGATGGTGTGATTGGTATGGGCTTGGTATAGTATTGTATTTGGGCACAAAGCGATATTTTTCCAAAGCACTAAGGTGATGCAGGAGCCTTAGCCTCAATGTAAAGCATGATGTAAGCAAATGAACTCTTGAGTATGTTGACTTCTAAATGAAACCTGACTTCTAATTTCTTGAAGGCCAGATCTGCAAAGGAATTCAGATGTTTATTGTAACTTTCAAGAATACATTACTAGCCAGGATGCCTTCTGGTTTCAAATTATTTCCTTCTAAATTATTCTTGCTCTTCTTCTTAGATTTTATGCTACCTACTAGCCAATTTTACTATTTTGGCTAAATTTCTTCCTGGTGTAAGGGCGTTTACCTAACACACTTGTTCCCAGGAAAGACTTTGCATTTTGTTTTCCATTTCCAGAACAGAAAAAACCTAAACAACCCTTAGGTTGTCTCTTTGGAGTTACTTAACTTTTTAATCTGTGCATTTTAAGATTCACAGAGAATACAAGATATTTAAAAGTCCCAATTATTCTGTGTTTGTCAGCTTTGAACAGTCTTTGCCACTAGCTTCTAAATGATCTAAGTCTTTCTAAATGATCTAAGTCTGTCTGGAGTGTTCCTCATTTACTGTTCCCCAGGCTTAATACCATCAATTTATAAGCACTTCTTAATTTTCTTCCTGTCCTAATGTTCTTTTGTATTCTGGGCCAGCTTTCTCTGTCTGTCCTGCTACTTGTAGTATTGCAAGTATTTACTGTTGCCCTTGAATTAGGGTTTTATTTAAAAAACCCAACAAACCCTCTAGTTTTTGATGAAAAGAACCTGTGTGGCCTTCATTATATCATTGTACAATGAAGTATATGACTATTTCGGACATGAATCTTTCTATCATCCTCTTCCTCCAAATTTCTCCGAGTTCCTGGGGCTTCTGCTAGCCTTGCCAGCAATACAACTGCGAGTACGGGAATTCTGTTGAAGATCACTTGTTTACTGAAACCTAGCCTAATATCCCTTTTACCAAGTTGCCAAGCAGCTGCCATTGCTCTTGGACTAGATTCATCTCCTGTTGTAAATGATGCTGTTATCACATCAATCAATGTGGGCAGGGAGAAAGCAGTGATGATATGCAAGTAGAATTTGCTTGCTTTGTGTTACCTGGCCAACCTCTCCATGTCTTTCTGCTTCCCTTCTTATATCTTTACAAGAGTTAATACTCTCCACTGGGAAAGAAAGCTCTCCTTAGGTTGACAAAGTTATACTAAACCAAGATGAACAATATTTTCTTCCATCCCTGGCTGGATTCTGTTGCTGAAAGATAAGACCTTGCTGACACTAGAAAGATAAAGGCAAGGTTCAGGAAGTACCTTAGTGAAGGATCAGTGGTTTTTATCCGCCATAAAAGCAGGCTATGAATCAACACCACAGATCACAGGCTGTTGAGCTTGATACGGGGCTGTCTGGGTTAAAGAGAAGAAAGGACATTGTGAAGTAGGACCACTGCTGTCCTGTGCCGGGTAGGTAGAGAAGCTTTTCTGGAGTGTGGATGTGAGCCTATTCCACTAAAGTTACCCTCTGACTGCTAGGTGACACAATGGTCTCTTCTAATTCAAACTCTTAAATCTCAAGTTGACTGTGAAGATAATGGTGAATGTTTACTTTGCCACCAAGATGGGCAGCATTTGTAGTTTTGCATTGCTATGGTGTTACTGTTAATTCTGTGTGCTAGGAATAAGAGATGTTACATGAGCTAAAGAAAGAAACAAGTCCTTGCTCTGCAGAGCTCATAGTGCAAATCAAGGGCTGAAAGTAACAAGGGATCAGGACAGGAGAGAGGGTGGGAACTGCTGAGGATAGTGAAGCCAAAAGGCAAAGCTGTCAGCTCTTCATCTGCTTAATTGATAGGGTGGCAATGATTTGTATCTATTACAGCAGAAGGTGTTTCTGTAGTTTTCCTTGTTTCAGATAGCATAACTTTTTCTAATAGCTAACCATGAGTCTCCCAACACTGAGGAAAATTGCATGATAATTAGGAGTAATGCTGCAGTACATGCTATTTTGTGCCAGTTTTAAGGTTTTTACTTCTTACAAAAATACACCAGCAGCAAAAAGAATTCCAATCAACTTTTTTTCCAAAACAAAGTATGAAGTCTTCACAGAAGGGGTCGTTAGGCATTGGAACGGGCTGCCCAAGGAGGTGGTGGAGTCACCATCCCTGGAGGTGTTTAAGAAAACACTGGACATGGTGCTTAGTGCCATGGTCTAGTTGACATGGTGGTGTTAGGGCAAAGGTTAGACCCGATGATCCCAGAGGTCTCTTCCAACCAAACCGATTCTGTGAAAGTAAAAAATTAAATACAGTTATTTTTTTGTTTTGTTTATTCCCCACCCCCCGGATAGGCCTCAGAACAATTTGTCTGTAGGAAAGATGTATATAGCACATGAAACTGCAAGTAGTGGCACTGTCCACTAATTCTTAAGTGAGCACAGTTTGTTGACAACCTTCTGATTAAACTTTCTTCCTTCCTCCCTTTCAGTTCAATTTAAATCAAAATATCGACAGAAACTATTTCTGTGAGGAAAATGGAAAAGTTCATAGGGTAGTTGAAGTTGCATAGGCCTTCCCATTAATGTGCCTGAGTGTTAATTCAATTTATGTATTATTTATCTTGCCCCTGAGATGTAACATGGATAATGTTTGTAAGGCATTCCTACTAGACTTCTTGCATATTGTGAAGAAATAATATTCCAAATAGGACCAAGTTTCACACAGCAATTTACCATAACAAATTCACAATTATAGTTGAACACGAATAAAATACTGTCAAAATAGGCATGTATTCCACTTACGGGAAAGCTGCTCGGAGGATCAGCAGAACTCTGTAGATGAAATCATGAGAGCTGTGTTTCCAGCTCTGGCAAACAGCTTTTCTTTGACCTTGGGCCAATCACTTCACCCCTCTCTGCCTTCATTTTTACTCCCACCTCTCTCTGCTTTGATATTTTGGCTAAACACAGTGTTGCTGGGACTACCTGCTTGTGCTTACACCCACAGTGTGATCCTACTCCCTTCAGCCTTTGCTCTGACCTCTTGACATGATGCTAATGGCAACAGTGAAAAGTCACACCTTCCCTTTCAGTGGGGCTGCAGGACTGCAAATAAGCTGCGTCCATCGACATGTCAGCATCGCTGTGAGGCATATATATATATATTTGTAAGGTGCGAAGCGGTGTGTCCCCACCGCTGTTATCACCTCCAGGCCAGGGTGTGTAAAACAGAAATGCAGTGGCACTGTGGGAATTAAGCCTCATACCTTCCAAAGTGGAGTCTGTCCTGCCTGGGAGCACACATCAGCTCCTGAGAGAGAGCAAGCAGTGAATTTCCCTTCTGGAAAGCACCACATTTATTTTTAAGTCTTAAAAAAAAAAAAAAAAAAAATTGAAAAAGGAAGTAGAACAGATAGGGCTAAGATAGGGCTATAACTGGTAAAAGAAAAACCACTGGTAGCTCAGGGTTTGTTAGCTGAAGCAGACGTTTGTTCAGCTTGCATAAGCCCTGTGTAGCCCATGCTGCAAACTTCCTGCTGGAGAATTCCTGCAAAAAGGAGAATGTCCATTAAGGGATATGTCCTTGAAGGCAGCTGATGGCAGCAGGGCTGCATTGGAGGAAGTGCAAGTGAGCAATGCCAGGAGCAAGGAAAATAAAGATTTCTGCTGATTTTGGTGGTCCTGCTTCCCTCTCTCTGACCAGTGACCTATGCAGGAGCAGGTTTTTTCTTTGCTGGTCCATCTTCTGGGAGAGCAGAAAAGGCTCCTTGTGAGCCAGTGCCCGAAGAAGACATTGCACACCACTGCCATCATGGATGGAGATGGTAAAATACTTGTTTTGGCAAGCAAGCCAAGGATTTCGAAGAAAAAGGGCAGGACATTTAGCAAGCTAAGTAGCTATATTTCTCCTTACTGTTAAGTGCAGCTATGACACAATCCCTGGGCCAAATAGCACTCCCAATAATGCACAAGTATCTTCACCAGAAGCAACAAGGTTACTCCAGATTTATGTCAGTGTTCCCAAGAGATTACTACGTTTTTCAATCATCTTTAAGAACAATCACTGCAATGCCACTGAGCTCATAAAAAGGATAAAATGTAAATATTATTGAAGCCTAACACAACATAGACATCAGTGTGATATTAAAGGAGTTTTTTATCAGTAGCCTCTGCAAAGATTTATATCCATTTATCAATGCCTTTGCTAAATTAAATACATGAAATCTTTACATGAGACATAACAAAAAGTCATGAACAATATCAGTATTCAGACCGTATTGGTGACATTCAGCATGACAAAGTGTAGGAAGCTGGTTGTCAAAGCCCCATGATAATGAAAATGGCTCCATTCGTGGTATGAAGATATTATTTATCTCTCAAAGTCTGAAGGGCTGCTAAAAAAAATCCCTTATATATTTTGTACTTACATTAAAGGCATCAGCATACTGTTAAAGAGCTCAATGTTTTGTCCTATTGCTCTGCTGAGGATACGTGGGAGCAGTTCAGCCTCTCCCCTCCCACCTCACTCCTCCAAGAAAAGAAAAAAAACAAACCTGAGCAACTACAACTGTCCCTTTAACACAGTGCTAAACACAAAGCATTGTTCAGCATTTTCTAAGAGAAATCTGAAGTCACTGATGATAAATTCAGAATCTATCTGAGAATTAGTACAAATGGCTTATCTCCATACATGGAAGCGTACTCTGTCCAGGAGCCCAGACCTGAATCTGCACATCTTCTGTCCTGAATTAGCTGTAAAAAGGGAAATCCTGAGCATTTTGAGATGATGTATAATAGAAGCAACAGATCTATAAAGGTTTATATTTTGTTTACTTTAGTATGCTTGGAGATTAGAAAGCTCTGAAAAGCACAGGAACCGAGAGAGTAGATTAGGGAAGAGATTTAGGTGTTTAAGTTCTGTTGGTTTTAATGGGAGATTGATACCTTAGCATCTTTGTGCATCAGACTAAGGTACTACAAGATGTGCACCTTGCCAAACAAATGCAGCAGATGCACAGGACAGGTATGTGCCTGATGCAAGGTGTCCTCGTGGTACCTGGAGAAGTGAGGGGACATGGCCAGCAGCATTCAGCACATCTGTGGTAGGATCTCCACTCAGTCTGGGCTTGACAAATGACTTGACACCTGAGGTGAGTTAGAGTTAAGACTGAGCATAGTATGCTGAGAGGCCTGGTTTCCATACGAACATGAAGGTTATCTCCATGCCAGAGTTATTGCAGGAGAAGCTATAAATACAGCTGTTGCTCTAAACTGTGATTCAGGAGCGTTACTCAAAGTTGTGGTGTGAAAGATGCTTGGAACCAGATTTCTCCTGCAGTTGCTCTGGGTTGTTAGCAGCATCATGGCTATTTTTCCATATTTATCCAGTGTTGCTGCTCAGGGTCTCTGGAACATGCCCATTGAATCAGGAAGATAGAGACAGAAGAGAACAACAGGGGAAACAGCGCTGTGAGCTCTGACAACCTGCAGCTGTGACCTTCCTGTTTACTATATTTTTTTAAAAAAACATTTGTTAAAGGAATGAAGCAGCAAATCACCAACAATAACAGAAAAATCAATACCCGCCTATGCTTCTTTTGTGAGATCTGGAACATGGCCTCAATCTGTCAGACTGAATTACAGAGACTGTGGGTGTCAGCAAGGGCTCAAACAAATAGACCTGCCATGCTGCTCATTGATAAAAGGCTTAGGTCTGTACCAGTGTCACCATTACTGCTGCCTCCAAAAGGCATGGAGGGAACACTAACCTTTCAGATGAAAGGCAAGTTATGGAGCAATGAATGTGTTCACTTGCTCTTTGCATGTAAGATTGTACTAATCTCCAGATTAAAAAGGGTAAACAAACAGTTTGACAAATACAAGGCTCTGGGGCATTACCTTGCTAATGGATGTTAAATCAAATGGATGTATTTGAATGGAAGATGATACATCAACACAGGAATGTCATCCTAAAATAGGCCATTGATCCCCTAGCTAGGAATCCAGTCTTTGACAAAGGTCAATGCATCAGAGAGAGGAACAACCTCTTCCAAACTCATCATTTTCCCAGGCAACAGTAAGAGGCTGTATCAGTATAAAGGGGAAAGCTTCCTCCTGTGACTCCAGATGGTAATTAGTTTATACCTTGGAGCATGAAGATTAACATCCCTTATCACTTTTAATTTTGCCAGTGGATCTTAAGCTAGTGCAATGAGCTTTTGAATCTGAGTAATACACCATGTGATTTTTCATCGTACAAAAAGGAGCTGGTGAGGAAGTCCAGCACGGTCTTTGTATTGTCCCGCTGCCATTTCTGCAAACAGACCAGGCAGGATGGCTGCTCATGCCGGTGGTGGAAGAGGACTGCGACCGGCAGTGCTGTCCAGAGTAGCTACAGAGAAATCAAAAGTTAGCACGAGGGATTTATGGGCACAGAAACAAGCTTACGAAAGGACCTGTACATAACTTTACTATTACGTTTACTATGAGAGAGGGTTAGACCACCTTCGATTTTCTTATTTAAAGATGCTTGACACCGTGAAATGTACCACAGTGCGGTTTCCTGAGTAATAAAGGCTGCACTGATGAATTTGTACAGCAAACTGCAACCCGCAGAGCAGTGCAGAGCTTGGGCAGTGCAAACAGCTGCCCTGCTTGTAGAGTTGCCCAGCTTTTGTGTCCTGGCAGGCAGGGGTTCAGCACCTGGCTCTCCTGTCCCTCTCGCCCCGGGCTGGGCAGGCAGTGCCAGCTCAGTGCCCCTTGTGCCTGTTGTTCCTGACGTGCCTCAGTTCAGCAAGGCATTGCTGACTTGCCCCAAACATCGTTCCCACTGTGGGATAGACTGAACTGCCCGTCCTACTGCAGAAGTCCACCCAGACTTCTGAAGGTGTTCAGCTTGTTGACTCTGCAAGTCACCCTTCCTTCCTTGGCCTCTCCATTTTCTTCATTAGCTTTCTTGTCCCCATCTGCTTTTCAAGCATCTTATTCTAAGCCTGCTTCTCTTAAGAGGGTTGTTAAGGCTAATCCAGCCAGACAGCAACAAACAGTTCCTGTAAGAGCCTTGTGCAGACCAATACCTCCTATTTCGTCTTTTCTTTTAACTGAGGTGTTCCCTTATTACTCTATTTCAATATGTGCTTTGAGGATATGAATATTGCTAGAACCTAAAAAAAGGACACAGCAAATATGATCTCGTTCTTCCCTAGCTCTGAGTAGGCAGCAGTTAATTTCACAGGCTGGTTATAAACTATGTTCAAAGAGGAAAAATCTTTCCTTTAATCCATATCAGCCTTTGCAGTCTTTCTGATTTCATGAAATGTCTCCTTATTCTTGTCCTGTACTATGGGTAGAATAGGAAAATCCAAGGGGCTTTCATTGAGCTGTTCATTATTTCATATGCCTTTGTCATTCTACATCTATCTATGCAGCAATAAAATATTGTTAATAAGGGAGCAGAAGCTTTTTGTTGAGGAGAGGAGCTGACCGCAATAGACATGTAACTAATAATATATGTGGTTAAGATCATAATTTGGACCAAAGCTAGCACCTGAGAAAGCATTGGGGAGCATACTGTTTCCCCAGATGAAAGATCCAATACCATAAAGGAGGTGAAATAAAGATAAGCATCCAGGAAGAAAAAAAACAAACAAACCAAAAAAATCCCACTTTTTGAGATTGTATATTCACTTTTATATGAAATGCCCCTCTTTTCACCTCTCTTGTTTCAATTCTCAGTACAGTGGCAGTGCCATGCGAAGGCTTAGTCTTGCAATATCCTAATTTTCAAGACTCTTCTGGTAGCATTTGCTCTTGCAAAGTGCAAAAATCTTGGTGATTTCACATATTCCACAGATCTAGACAAGTCTCTGAACTTCTGTGAGACTGAACTAAACCTGAATTTGCAGCCTTCATTGCTGACCTGATTCAGCTTCCCACAAAGTCAGCTGGAGCCTTTCCATTTAAGTCAGCGTGACCACTTAGAGGCTAATAGGCTTGTGTAGGTTTGTACTAACTTGCTTTTTGGGTAGCATCATTATAAATGTTTCTACACAGACCCAAAAGAGGAAATGACAAGCAGTAGATATTTAAAGTAACACAAGACAAAAGATCATACAGTCTGAGAGTGCTTGGATTTTCACAGAAGGCTATGATTAAAAGTCAAGCACTATATTGAAGGAAATTTGAATATACAGTTTCCTCCTCCCAAAATCCTGTCCCAGCTGGAGCTGAAGTGGAAGTCAGATCACACTACTCCCTGAAACCCAACCTGGTACACCTTTAGTCAGGTGTTAACCTTATTTTCTATGGAAATATAGACATCTATAGCAAATGAGTATCTGGCTGTTATTGTTAGAAATAAACTTGGCTAGAAGCTGAAATTCCTGTTTCAGAGCAGCATGTAGGAAAAAAAAAGTTAGAAAACAGACTGCTGTGAAGTGATGGGGAAACTCCTCTGCATAACCAGAGACCAGGCAGTGTTCAGTACCCATGAGCTACAGCCTAATTTGCAAAGAAATAAAATAGGATTTTGGAAGGTAGGGCTCCCAGATTGGTGGGCAGTCAACCTGGCAGGTGGGTTGCTGGCATCTGCAAGCCAAGATCCTCACTGTGTTTCTGCTATACACTTTCCTGATTTGCCGTGTTTACTACAATCAATGTATTTCTTCAATGTGTTTTTGTTTCGGTGAAACAGTATTCTCTGTTGGTACAATGGTCTCCCCAGCTCTGTTTCTGAGGTTGCTGCAGTGCTGCGTTCAGGTGGTGGTTTCCTGCTAAGGTTATGTGAGATACAACTGGTGGTCTGTTTCAGACACAGCTAAGGAGGCAAAAGCTGTTTTGCTTGATCATTCCCTGCTACTCATTTGCCGAATGGTCTTATCAACCATTATAATGTCAGCAGAAAGCCAGGCATGTACTCAGCCTGTCATCTCAGAGATTCACTAAAGATCAACTTTGGAAAAGGATTATGCTGAATTTTCTTTTCATCTGTATTTATGAATTTTTTGGCTTGGTTTTGCACTGTGCCAATCTTGTGCTTGCCCTGAGGCAATATGAACCGCAGTTTTCTTCTTGCCAGCTATTTCCTAAATACCTGTGGTAACAGTTTCTAAGGGGCTGTGTGACTTACTTGTTCATCTAAACGGAAAAATATTGCAGCAGCAGTGCTCACAGCAAAGTGGAGGGAATTGAAGGAGACTGAAGTTGCTACAAATTGAAGTGCTAGGAAAATATGACTTACCCTTGCCTGGAAAATAAGCCACAACGTGTAGCAGACCCTTTTAAATGAAGCATACAAATATGCAAATGCCAGTGTGGCTGCTTGTCTTATGGAATTGTTTTGTGAGCATAGCTTCCATTGACAAAGACATCCACATTACATGAGCCACAATCAATCAATTTTAGAAGAGTGTATGGTTTTGCAGAGTGATGGCAAAGCATAGTTATCCACTAGGCGTGTGTCCATAGCTGTTTCCTATGCAGCATCGATGTAGGATCTCAGTAGCTCAAGAAATAGCAAGCAAAATTCATGCTCATTGTGTACAGCACTCTGAATAATTCACAACCCAAACTATTTGTCCTGCACATCAGGTAAGGTGGTAAACAGATAATCGGAAGTATCCTATGCAGGAAAGCCAGCCAAGTGACAGGATGCATCCAGGATGCGTGAGATATACCAGGGTTATCACGCACAGCAAAAGGGGACTAGAAAGAGTTGCTGCTCTCATTCACCCACACAGGCTTTTGAAGTCAAGCAAGTTCATAGTCCTGTGATCTGTGGCTCCAAGACTAAATCTATGGCACAGAGCTTGGGAGAGTTGTGGTTTTACTCATGCCCCTTCTTGATTTTTTTAAAGAGGTCACTTCATCTGTTTCCTTTTGCATCTTTTGTAGTTTAAGTAGGAAACCTCCATAGACTGGACATTGTCCTGCTGATCATCAGTGCCATCAAGTGGCTCCTTGGGAGACTGGTACAGTACTGTTTAGGCAAACCCCTCTACCTCAGGCTTGACTGACGAGCAAAGGTCGACCTCCGAGTGCCAGAGCTGTGTGCTGGGCCCTGAGCAGGAGTCACACTTCCTGGCTGCAGACACCCAGTGGAGATATCAAGCGGCGAGCAAAGAAGATGCACCAGCTGTCTTCAGAGAAAGCTGAGAGGGAAGTGCGGTATTGGGAATATGAGTGACATAGGCTGAGTACTGTCCTCTCTGTAGCTGTTTGCTGTGTGGAGTTGTAAAAAAGCACGAGTCGCTTGTGTTGGGCAAGTTTAGGACAGCAGTGTATTTTCACTAGCGTAGAAGTGGATTACCTGCAATATCAGCCTGGTGTGAAAATTTGTAGTTGATGGAGCATATGTCCCCTTTGGTCCCCAGAAAAATAACACACAAGCACACAAATAATGACTTTTTGCTGGCGATTGATTGGTGTGTGGCTTTTCATGTTTCTCTCCCACCTTCAGCTGCTGTGCAATTGGTGGCACCATGCGAACAACTAGGTTCCTGCAGAAGAATCACATCCAGCCATGTTTGGTGGT
>NW_009611728.1:36212-66248 GCF_000690535.1 Cariama cristata
TTTCTAGTTGTTATTTTAAAAGCAACAAATGGTTTTGCTCTCAGTGCAGCTTAACAAAATCCCAGTCACTCAGCAACCCACCATTTGGCAGGTGAAGCCCGGGACACAACATAAGTGCAGGGAGAAATCCTCCAAGCACTTGCAGAAGTTTTGCTTTTCTCAGAGTCAGCAGAGACTGGGGAGAGTTGATGACTGATGGGTAAAGGATCTGCTGCCCGACATGTGGGAATGGGGTCCAGGCAGTGCCCCCCAGCACCAGCTGTGCCCTGCCGCTTGCTGCAACATTTTTCTGATAGCTGGAGTGAGTATAAGCCAAATATGGAGAAAATGCATGCACCAAAAACTCAGGAAGATATTTTAGCAGTTAGTTTGTTCTCTCTGGGAGAAGATGTGCTCAGAGGCTTGGTACAGCTGAGAGTGGTTTGAGGTGGTGTAGAGACAACTGTTTCCTTGTGCTGACTCAGGCCTCCCCACCCAGCATGTGAAAACCATGTTAGTTCTCCTTTAACATTCTTTGGCAAAGGCTTGTTTTCATTTTGGTGGGGTCTTTTTCCTGAGGCTCTGCAGGCACAAGCATGTTTCACAGCTGGTTTAGCAAGGATGTGTGTAATTTAGAGGACATTGAGGGTTCCCACAAACCATAGCAACACTGATCATATGGGCAAAGCACTCAAGGAGGGTCTCTCCTGAAATGGCTGCCTGGCACAGTGATGCTGAAACCAAGAGGGAAGTAAAACACTGAGTAGCCTCAGAGCAGCTTACACACTGACAGCTCAGACAAGGGAGATGTGGATGCTCTGCTCCCCAGTTGAATATGCTTTCTCCTGCCTCTTGTACCAAGCTTTCCACCTTTAATTTTTCTTCAAAACCATTCCCCATGCTTGTGATTTTAGCACTAGCTATTCACTTCTTCCTCATTTCCCACTTCTCTTAGTGCCCAGGGTACATTGCTATTTAACGCTTGGCAACAGCACAGCATGTCAGATACCAGCCTGTTGGTTTCCTACTTCACAGAGTCTTGTGAGATTAAATGTGCCCTGCATTGACCAGGCTAATTTGTTGTGGTGGGGAGGGACATCTGAAACTCACCTTGGGAAATGCAGCCTGTAGTGCACTTAGCAAAATGAGCATCCAGTGTGCTATCAGAGCTTGGAAGAACTGGTCTTAGCTGTTAGGCTATGAAATGTAAATGGTGAACAGATCACTGATGTACATGATCAACAAATACAAACAAAGCACTCAGTATATAAGTTGCTCAGGGGAGCCAGTGGCAGGGCTGTATGTAATGCCTCTGTGCACAGGCCTGGCTCAAGCAGCTCGGGCTCTGCTCCTGCTTTGGTAAATTCCCAAATCCTCTAAATAGAAATAGTTGTTGGGTAGATGCAAGATGCACACAGTAATACTGTTTAAATTTTCCTTTTCTGTTTTGCAAGGAGGATGTGGTTTCTTGTGCCAGTTCTGGCAGTGCTCAGTTGAAGCCTTGGGGAGATCAGGAGGAGCTTAAGACTTCCCACCCACTTACTCTCACTTGTGGTGCTTACTTCATTTTTGTCTTTAAATTTAAAGAATTGAAGTGTATTATGTGTCTCATCTGATTTTCGTGTTGAACCAAGATTTTCAGATGGTTCTGTTTTTTCTCCTGAGTGATGATATTCCAGCTGTGATGGTGGGACAGCCTCACAGGTCTTTCTATTGCCACGTGTGGTGGGGACGTTTGGTGGTTCAAAGCAGATAAGGAAAATGTGATATGAAAAGACCTTTGTAGCAGAGTCACACTACAATAGCTCTGTGCTCAGCAACAGGTTGTGGTTCAAAGAAATATTGCTTCTGTCAGCCTTGCATAATGGAAACAGTAATCAGCATCCATTAGGTCAGAATGTATTGTCAATCCACAGTGAAGCAGAAAGGACTACATCTCGGAAAACCTTTTCATTAAGCAAAGAAAATTGATACCAGTGCTTGGCTCAGCCTAACACTTTGTTCATGGAGCCGAGTGTGGATAATGACTGGGTTTGTTTTCTTTCCATTCGTTTCTCTGTGCACAGTTATTTTGATTAGGAAACATCCACCTTTCATTCTAGATGAACAATTCTAAAAACTTTCTCCCAACATTTATTATCTTGTGTACACAATCAATGCTTGTGTAAAGAGCAACATTAGAACATAGTTCAGGAAAAAGTATTTTGGCTTACGTGATTGAAGTCATGTAATCTCATTTCAGTTGAAAAATATTTTTTATCTGCATAATAACTACAATCTCTTTTTTTCCTTTGTGGATTTTGTCAAAATAGATATAGACCATGTTCGTGAGTAACACTGTGCCTATGAGTAGCTCATTATGTGTAGGCATTAATGATGTAGTACTGGCTACACAGGGGCCTGTCTGGTTAGCTGCCTAGCTAGTGTATGAAAGGACTAAGGGCTGAAGGGAGTAGGATGGTGATTTGACAGAAGGGATAATAAAATATCTTTCTAGTGGCATTCTGTGAGGATAGCAAAGTAATTAATGCTAAGTCTGATTCGTTAACCAGGAATCATTACTGTCTATCAGCCTTGCAAATACCGCTATCCCGTTTCCATGATGAACTAATGATGATGATGAAAAAGAGCTGATGAATGGGTGGACTCTTGCATACCATCGTCAAATCTAATACATGCAGAATGAGTGGTGAATCATTGCTACTCCTGTTGCTAGACGACTTTTTCCTCTCAATACTTTTCCTATTACCATTAAGTTTCTCTGAGCAGAGAGGAGGATGCTTCCCAAACCTTCTTTCTAAACCCTCTAATTCCATGTGTTTTTCCTGATTGCCCCAAACCTCCTCTGTTTATAGGGGTATAATTAAGAGTAACTCTTTCTCTCATGCTTATACAATCAACAAACCTTCTTGGTTAAAAAATAACTCATTTCAGGAGACAGAGAAAACATTTTACTTGTACTCTGTTGCAGGTGGCTTTGGGAAGCCTTGATATTGTGGTTAATGAAACATAAAAGAAGAGGTCAAGGTCTGGGACTAGCAATGCTGCATGTTAGGTGCAATATCACTTCTTTTTCTTCCCCTGTATAATTCATGAATGATTGTGGAGAAGGGAGTTTGTCGTTGGGCTCTCCCCTGGGATCTGTGCACTTTTCTCACACCTGGGCTGCCGAGGGGTCCAGGCTCAGCCAGGGGGGCTACAGACAAGCAGCAGAACTGGCCAGTGTGACTTGGGGCTACCTCCTTTCCTGTGATCTGTGCATCTTGACTCCTTGATGGCATTTACTCAGCTGCAGTGTGGACTCCACAACAGGTCCACCTGTTCTCCTGCTTCTGCTGAACTGTCTTGTTCTCTAGGGTTTGACTGGGAAGGAAGTGTTCTGTGGTCCAATGTTGTCGGTATCCTTTGAATTGGTATATGGATAACCACAGTCCTGCATTGCTGTGAAAATTGTTGTCCCCTGGATCAGGCTTGATCCAATGTGTATGAATATGAAAAATGAGTATGAACATAACAAATATGCATAGGAAGGATTTGTACTGATATCAAGTATAACGTGATATACCATCACCCCAAAGTAACTGTTCTTTGTAGCTGGAGCAAGGCATCCCAAATGTCTCAGTGAATAAACACTCTGGGATCCTGATTTTTGGCTTCTTTTTCTTGCACTGCATTTCCCCGTTGTTTGCTACTGTTACTGCTTGTCTGTCTCTAGATATAAATGGCTCTTTTCATCACAGTAACTGAACACAGTGAATAAAATGAGATTTTAAATTCCTATAGGGGACATCTAGCCCACATCCAAGTGGTATATAAATAATGATCCATCTAGAAGGTAGGTGCTAGAGAAATATGAAGCTGTTATCATGGTTACTTCCATAGTTTGTACACCCGATATCGGGTGTAACTGCCACAAAACTGTTTAACAAGCCCCTTATCGCAGAGCTCTAGAACAATTCCTCCCCAGACTAGCTTTCTTCTCTCCTCATGCATTTATCTCCTATTTTTTTGGACTACAATCATACATTATGCTGTCAGCTTTATGATTCTTTTCTACTATCACTCATAAGAAGTGATATGCTTAGTCATAAAATTGCAGCTAAGAAAAAAAATTAGTGCATCTAGCATTATTAGGAAGCCTTTGCTTCATCATCTATCTGTTCAGTGTTTCCTTTGATTCCTCATTTGTGACCTCTTGCAAACCTAGGTTGCTGAGGAAAGATTTTTTTATTTTTTTTTTTGGCAGAAAATATTTTCATCCTTATCAGATGTATTCATTTTGGGGAAGAAGTCTCCATGTTATTTCTTCCTTTTTCCATATAAAACATGAATCTGACTGTGATACAGCAGTTTTGAGTAGGGGACTTTACAATGGATTTGGTTCTGGGCTGAGATGCAGAAAACGAAGGCCAGTATTAGTGATCCCAAGAATTCTTGTGTGAAGGTAAGGGCTGCAGCAACCTGAAGGACAGCAACAGATGTGGAAGTGTATAACAGAGTTGCACTAGGGGTATGTCTCTGTGTGTCTATCACCATTTAAGGCTAAGCTGGCAATTAAAGCTGAGGGCAGATGCTCTTCACTAACCTATTCCTTCCCCAGAAGGGGAAGGAGAAGAGAAAAGGGAGAGGCACCTATGGACTGGAAAGTTAAAAGAACTTTAATAAAACAATAATGAAAAATAGTATTAATAATATTAATACTATACTACTAATAATAGAAATGTACAAAACCCATAGTGAGCTTCCCCATGATGATCACAGGGCCATGTGCCATGCAGCAGCAACTCGCACCGCTCCTGCAGCAGGGCGGGCACCTGGATGTCCCAGACTGGATTGCACAGCAGGCAGGAACTGGATTCAGGAATGTATGGATTGAGGTCAGGAGCAGGAGAGTGAGCAGAGTCCCACAGGCATGCTGGCTGTGAAGCAAAGAGGGTTGACCCCCGTGATCCCTGAGCTTTATACTGAATATCCACGTGTATGGGATGTGATACCTTGTTGGTCAGTCCTTGGTCACCTGTCCAATCCACAGCTTCCTGCGAGTGCGACTCTTTTCTGCATTCCCAACACTGACACGTGGACCACAAAAGCCCTCAGTGACTCTGGTTCCCGTAGGAAAAAGGACACATATGGACCTTTCTGTGTAACAATTCCACTTCTACCCCACCAACAACTACAGACATCAAATGCCACTAACTCTAAAAGTAGACACTGCCTGAAAAGCATGTAGTCAGCTGCAGAGAGTGCAGTTAATTACAAGAAACTTAAGTAAAGGAAAAAACTACTGAAAAGAGAATTGATCCTGTTTTAGTCAAACCAGGACAGTCTCTGATAGGGAAAAAAACACGATAGAGAAAGATGTAAGAAATATAACACTCTTGTCCCAAAAGTAGTAATCCAAAATGAGTGCAGTGGGTGTTGCTTTGGCTTTAATCTGATTTTGGGCTTTCAACACTTGCAGGTTTTAATGACATTGAGTCTCTACTCATGTTCCCAGAAAAATTTCTCCATGAATTTTCTGAATTTTTCTTACTAAAGGTATTTTTTAACTAAATCAAAAGTTCTTTGGTTTAATTGTGATTAAAATGCTAGATAGGAGGAAAATGTCCAAAAAAAACCCCCTCAATAAGATCATTAATCTAGTTTCAATATTTTAATCGTGATTTTTTTTCATCTGGAATTGATCATCTCAAAAGGTTATTTCAATTATTATTTAAGAAAAAACTAAAATAGAATGTTAAAAATATTGAAGTTTTATTTCTCTGCTAATTGAAGTTATGTTTTCTATTTTGGAATTAAAATGAACTCCCAAATTTATGGAATTTTCAGCAAATGAGAGAATTCTACCACCTCTTCAGAGATTCTCCATTAGGAAATGTACTCTTTGACTGGACAACCTTGCTGATGAAGCTGGTATAAAAACAGTATCCAGTTATGGTCAAAGACTGGTGAGGTCTTAAAGAGTCTACACTGCAACCCAAAAAAAGGTGTGACCCTGAAGGAAGGTCCAGATCCTCTCCAGTGAAGTTTGGCCTAAGACATGAGACTTCGCTTTGCTTCCATAGACTTTTCCCATCTCCAATGTCTTACTCTTTCACCTCACCTTGAAGCTATCTGTGCTAAAGGAGGTGACATGGTCCATCCAACTCTCCTTACCCAGGGGAGTGTTGGGAAGGGAGAGACTGGCCATAGGGTGAAAATTTAATTTTCCTTCTTAGGTCTAAGAAAAGCAGCTTTCATGGCTGATGTCCAGCTCTGAAATTGTGCTGGAGACAAAGTAGCTTTTTCTAAGACTGACTTGAAAATAGAAGGGGAACGGGGAAAAAAAAAGATATACAAACATGTAGAAAATGTGGTATTTGCTGACTACCTCATGCTTGGAGAATGCTACTTTCCTTTTATGTTTTGGCCATTATATCATCAAAACCTGTCTTGTTTTCCACTGCCGGTGGGGATTACCAGTACAACAAGTCTATACCTGGAGGCCTGAACCTTGCCTTAACTATTTAATGTTGTGCAATGATTAGGCCATGTCTCTAGGCCCATTTACTCCATCAGATTAACACATCAGGCAAGAACACGTACTTAGAGAGAAGTATATCCTGACAGATATAATCAAACACCATTTAAATCAAGGGAGACAACTGTGACATTAATCTACCCTGGTATAACAGCCCATTTAAATGAGTAGGAGGAGGGAGGTGGTACAAGTGAGGATAGATGGTGTGTTTAAGTAGAGAAATGAAATCTGTAGAATTACTTCAGTGGAGATAGTTTTGATTGAAGTCAAGTAGTAAAATGAACAAGTGAGAGAGATAAATTTCTTTAAGCCGGAGATACTTCAGGTTAAAAAATGTGTGTGCATACCAGGGATCTGTCACCTACTCAGACCCACAGAGATCTACGATCTTGATACAGATAAATTAACAAACTGGAACAAAACTGCTCATATTCCTTGTGGAAGCTTAAAAATTGTTTTATACCTTTTACAAATCATTCAGCGTGAGCTTGAGTTGGTAGATTAAGGCCAACCAGATTATAAATAAGAGGATTTTCTGAGGCTAGAGACCAGTTTACGTTGCCAGCTGTGAAGTAAGAGAAAAAGGGTAAGGCAGGTTCATAGACAAGAGTGAATTACTGAGGGTCTACGCAGAAGGTGAGGCTGAAAGAGAGTGCTGTCACTAATTAACTGGAACGACAATGCAAATAAATGCAATCAGGAAATGCAGACGTGCAGTGGGATTGGTACCTTGCTTTGTGCAGTCTGTTGTATTTGAAAAAGGCAATGGATCCTGGCTAGTGAAGGAGAATTTCTGGGGTATTGGACAAAGTCAAGGCTTAGTGTATGTGCTGTGAAGGTACTGCTCGAGGCTGGAGGGAGCACAAGGTCTCTCTTGAGAAAAGGCTGTCAGAGAATTGATACAGAGCACTCTCACTTGTAGGTGTATCTGCAGAAGTTCAGGCTAAGGCAATATACCACAAAGTGTCTATCATTTCGCTCTTGTTCTTGGTGTGCAAATAGTTACTTAATTCATATAAAAAGTAGTTTTGGCACACTGGATGACTTAAGTGGGAGAACAACCTGTAAGCAGAGAGAACAAATTAGCAGAACTTTCCCCAGAGCTAAGGCCCACTGATGTTCCTGAAAGGATGCCACTTTTTAAATTTTTTATTTATTTATTTATTTATTTTTTTACATCTGACATATAGCTATGAATTGCTAACTGCTTTCTCAGGAGGTTTGGTATGGTGTCTGCTCTCTTGCTGCCAGGATTCTGCAGCTCAGAACCCAGGTAAATCAGGCTTTTAAGAGACAAATGGCACATGGAGCATGAGTAGCTCTTCAAAGTTGCATAGAAAGCTGGGAGACCTTGGTTCTAACTAAATGCAACTACAAGTTGTACAAAAAGAGATTAGGATTGAAAAGTACTTGCTTTGCTGTTCTGGAATGGCAATTAGCTGATGCAAATCCAGTCCACAGTACTGTTAAGGAAATCAGACCTAGGAGGTATCTGTGACTTACGCATAAAGTCTCACCAGGAAGAATGCTGAGACTAGGCTGAGCTTTCTAGATAGAAATACTAAATTTTTTAATCATAGGGAGACATGAATAATCCAGAGACTACACCCTTTCTATTAAAAGCTTCTCTTTCCAAACTCAAAAATGTATCCTCAAGGTATAACTACAAACCACTATTACACCTCCAAAATAATTTCTTGGATCAGACAGAAATCAGCCAAGGAAGAGGTTGGGTTTGGGTTTTTTTGGGGGTGTGTTGTGTGTGTGTGTGTTTTGTTTTGGTTTTTTTTTTATAAAGCACCTTACAAATACAGAAATTTTTTTGCCCAACCCCCCCTTTTTTTTTTTTTCCTTTAAAGGTTGTTATGGCTACCATCTTCCTTTGGCCTCAAAGAAGTTGGGACATGAAGTTTATAGAGCTGAGGGCAGAGCGTTCATGAGCAGCAGATGAACCACATGCGCTGTCACATACCTCCAACCCCATTCAACAGGATTTCTTAAAGCTGAACTCAGATGCACCTTTCCTTTCTGTATGACTCTTCTGTTTTTCTTTTCTCTATTTTAGGGTAGAGGCACTGTGTTAGGAGAAAAACATATCTCAATAGGTCTACTCTATTAGGAGTTTCTTTCTCTAACATTTTCACTTAGATACCTGCTACACTTTTTTTTTCTAACACAATGACTGTTTTGTTGTGCCAAATAAGTTTTCCTACTCTTCATCTTCCATTTGGGAATGCGGGCTAAACCTCAGAACAAAGAATATGATAAAAGACAGGCATAGCACTTTCATTAGGAGGACAGGGAGCTTTTGAAGTACACTCCTGAAGTCAGCAAACAAAAACTAGGCAGCACAGAGAACTGACTCTTACAATGTGCTGCAGAGATGAGACTAAACCCAAATGAAGTGCTATGCTTTTTAGTCACTGGTCCTGCTCCTGAGTGATGAAAGGGATCTGATGACTTTCTCCTGAGTCAGAGCTTTCATTGCCCCTGAGAAAGGGATGCATTGGTTGTATAAATGGCAATTAATTGAAGTACCTCAGAGCCTGGGAAACTCCAGAGCAGAGAAACACAAGCCTTTGTAGGTAGCACACAGAAGCTATCAATCAGGAAAAGTATAACTTTTTTTTCTTCTAAGCTGCAATTGTTCCTGGTAATATATTTTTCTGAAATCCTACATCCATCCCCCAGAGGCTTAAAGATGCCGTGCAGTAACATTACAAAACCAAACTCTCACATTTGAAAAGCACAGAATATAATGAGGAAACGCTCATCAAACTAGAGCAACCACTCTTGCTATTTTGCCTGAAACTGTCTCTATATCCCAGATGAGAGCTCTTCCCCATGCTCATCTTCTAAAGATGTAAGACCTACTTTAGAGAATGACATTTCTGAGTATGGAGGGCAGAGCTATGAGAAGCCCTCAGGATTTTGGAGTGACTTCAGATTCCTCTCTAACGAGTTTGTTCAACTCTGCTCTATCTATAGTCTATATGATTAATTAATGTGTGATAGATTAGTAACTCCCAAATAGGAAATAATGTTTTTGCCACAGGCTGCAGCAGAACTGCATAGGTTCTTATTCTGACATTGTTTTTGCTGATAAACCCTGAGAGCAACTCTGCTGAGTCTATCAGGCTGGCAAAGTCAATGCAAGGAAGATCTGATAGGGCACAGCAGCTAGCAAAGCCACCCGTCACCCTCATATCTGAGTCAGACACTGCAAATGTACAGACACACACGCATATACTATACTTGGTCTCAATCTTTTGTTTAATGGAATGAAAAATAATAAGCATCCAGGGAAAAGCATAGCTAAAGAGTGAAGCAGTCTGTCTAGTGATATTCTGTAGCCTTTGCTGCTTCAGTTTTGTTTTTCTTCATCCTTGCAGAACTCTCTTTTGAGCACATCTTTTGTCTCTTTGGTGGCATTGGTGCCAGCCTCTGCTCTATGAAGGTGCCTCAGGCTGATGCATCTCCGTATCGCCGTGCTGTGCAGCATCGGGGCTGCCAGCTGGCTGTGGGGCAGGAGCAGCCCTTGCTCTTACCCTGCGTTACTAAAGCACCAACTACAGTTGCAGCAGTGGGAAACACAGCCGCTGCTTCTCTACAGAAGTGCACATGCTAATAAGGACTTTCACATAAACCAGGCAGCCCTTCCTTGCTTTTAAAAGTGGAAAAGCTGTTACTTTGCAAAAGCATTTTACAAATTAGTAGAAAAGTATAAGCTAGTGATGGTTACCTCTGAAAGCTCTTCTGTCTGGGTTGTTAAATAGGACAAGTTATGCTGAGGATGGGAGAAGCTCAGCTGCTTTATGAAAGCAGAATTACCATACCAAAAGAAGGAGCTAGGCTTGTTGCACATAAATATTAGTATTTTGTTTAAAATCTTGGGAAAATGCAACCCTAATTGCAAATCCACCCACTATTAGTATCCCATAAACATAAAAGAATTGTGGATAAGCAATCCTTTGAGACACATCTTTAAGTGCTATACTTAACCCAATTGCACTTAACAAAATAGATTTATTTTTACCAAATCTGAAGGTTGGAATCAAACACAGTGTGGGTTTGTTTGTTTTTTTTTTTTTTTTTCTGGTGAAGGTTTTGATAAAAGGTCAAACTGCAGCAATTTGGTGGCTGTGGTCTGCAGCACAATCAGCCTGTAATTTTGTCTTCCTCAGTAAAATCTCAATACGTTTGGATTTCTGCATGCCCAGTCTTGAAACTGTATCTCTACCCGAGAGTGGAAACCCATTGGTTTCAGTGGGGTACCAATAATGCATGTGTGGTTTTGTTATATTTGTCTTTGTGTCAGTGTATGACCCTCAGAATTTATGGAGTTCTTTGTCAGCAAAAGCCCCATGCCATCCGTATGTCATTTTTTTCCCGTCTGTCTAGATCTCACCTTGTTAATCAGTGCATTGCAGTGATTTTGGTTGGCTGCGGTAACATTGCTGAATTCAGTGACTTGAGTTGATATTTTGCTAATGGACCACTCAGCTATGCTTGGGTATCTTCTTCCATAGATACGCTGCAGTTTGCTTACGGTATCTGATGTGACTGCATTTTGCTTTGCTTGGATCATATATTCTTCTCTTCCATTTACTTTTGTCACTTTTTCCTCTTTATGATTTTCTGAAGTCAGCTGCACAGAATCTCTCTCTATCCACCTTCTTAACATGACGGGGCTCTTACCTGAATAGCGTACATTTAAAGTTCACTTTCCGTAAATGTTCCTCAGGATTCTTTGGCAACCTGTGCAGTCAAAAAACAATTATGCCAACAAACCTGTTTTGAGAATAGCTGTAGAAATTTGCATTCTGTCCCAGTTTCTGACACAGATTTCCCTTCTAAGAATGGAAAATTGCTCAGTTCTTATCTGCCTCAATCCTCTAGCTCTAAGGTGGGAATAATAACATTTCCTTTCCCCAGTGCTTTCTCTGTATAGTTAGATTAGCAGCACAAAAGGGCTAATGGCTGCTTAGTTATGTTCTAGGGTAGTTGCTAACCACAGAATTGCTTGTCTTGGTTATTATTAATAGACATAAAAATTATGCTTTCAAATAAAAAGGAAAGCTAGTTTAAAATTTGAACCAATATTGATTTTCAGTATTTTCCAAAGCCTAATTAGCAAGTTATGAGTTATGAGAAATGAGGGGAGTTCTTCCGTCATGGTGTGTGTATCATTGTGCTACTTTGCTGTGTCATGTTAGTCCTGGTGCTGTCACTGTATGTCATGCATGTCCTCAAAGAGGTTTTCCCAGGCTACTCCTGATACGGTGCAGTGCTGTGTAGCCCTCAAGCCTGCAAATGAGCAAGACCTTTGTGGTTTGTCAGCACATCTTTTAAATCTTTTTAAAATGGCTATTTAGAAAGAGGATTTCACTGTAACTTACACTTATATTTGTAGACTAGGCCACTAGGTAGTCTATCGTTCCTCGAGAGTATTTCCATACTGCTCATGCTTCTGTTTTGCTTTGAAATGTATGCATTCTGAATAGTGAGAACAGCTGGTTGGGGGGCTATATTTCCTCCTGGCAGGAGAGGGAAGAAAAAAAAAAAAGAAGAGAGAGTCAACTCTTGGCTTAAAAAAAAAAAAAAAAAAGAAATTTTCATCAGCATGTTCTCCAAATAGTTTTATATCCCAAAAAAGTATTGGTCATCGAAGACAGAATGCTTTCCAACTTAAATATGCTTTTCTGTGGAAATGTCTGCTTTGGTAAAAAAGTAATTTTCCTTCAGAAAGACAATATGACCATTTCTGTAACAGTGAGCACATGGCACATCTATGATTGTTTTTGTCACGTACCCGTAGTGCTGCTAATACCGACGGGGCTCTGGGTTGCTGGGGATTGCTCTGCTGCCAAATATTGTACACTGAGTGCAGGGAAGTATGAACGTCTGTTTCTCAGATGGTATTCAATACTTTTTCATCTCAAGAAATATGTGAGGTGCTGGTAACTTTAAAAGTGCTCAGCAAGCCTCTTAGCCCAAGATTCATACTTTTAGTTTCTGTATTATTGGGAGAAGAGTGTTTTGTGTCTGAAGCAGTTCAGAGGAGTACTAAATTCTCCTCTGGTTTTGAAAGTGTGACTAGTGGCCACTTAATCTCCTTTATTCCTGTTAACTATCTGCAGTATATCTAATTTTCTGGGTTTCCAAGATACTTGCTTTGTTTTTAACAAGCTTTGAGGTATAGGTTAACTGATGTCTTTATAGAGTGTCTGGCTACAATCTACTGAGCTAAAATTTGTGACTCAACTGTCTCTTTTCTTTTCATATCATAAGCAATTCACCATTTTTATGATTTTACCCCTACCCTGACCCTGGGGGAAAAAAAACCTGTAGATCACCTTGCAGTCTGAGCCTTGTGCCTGGTAAGGTACTTTTCTTGCTAATTACTGGTTAATTCTGTTGTCAGGTTTGACAGTTGAGAGAGAGTGGCTATAAATGTCCATTTCCTACCAGTGGAGTGAAGAGTTAAGGGCAGGATTGTAGAAGGATGAAAAGCAATTTCAAAAGTGTTCCTGCTTTTTCTCACGGTGAGATTGCAAGATTTCAGCAATATTCTGTTTCCAAAGGAGGAATCAGCTCCTATTCACAGAGTACCCCTGCAGGGATAGTGACCTGCATGGTGAGGGGCTCACTGCAGTTTTGACAACTTATTTACTGAGGTATTACTTCAGAAACGCTGCACTGTAACTTGCAATGGAAATATAGTAACAACCCAGCAGCTCCTTGCAAATAAGAACAACTGCATAGTTATCTTGTGGCGATACTACTGCTTTATCTCGTGACAACATGACAAATAATTTTAGCCAGTATTGCAAGTGGTGAATTTAATCCAGGGCTACCTTCACGCTAGACATTAAATTCTAGGTTTGACTGAAATACCTTTGCCCCTGCAGTCTGCTTAGCAGAAATGTGAACGTCCATCTCGGTATCCAGGCACGCTGTGGTATTTTGTGCTAGGAATCGGCGGCATGAACAAGGTCATCTTCTATTGCTATGGTCTCTGTTGTCATTCTCTAAACCCCTTGCCTTTTTGTGGTTTCCAAATCTGATATTAATATCTTTGTCTTGTGCACACGACGAGGTAATGGCACAATAGGATTAAGGAACAAATAGAACTGCTCATCGGCATGTCACAAGCATCAATCCATTAAAGAAAAAGGAAATACTCTATTTACTCAATCCACTGGTGTTTTGGAAGAGGTAAAGAAGTTTGTAACCAGGGTTTGCCTAGGGACAGTAATGAAACTCTTGTCACTGAAGGGTTTTAGGAATACTCAATAGCATCTCTGCTCTTCATCTATAAGAAAATAATAATAAAAAATAAGTTAATGTACACACACGTGTGTTCCCTACAAGTGATCTGTGTTGAGAAACTGTGGATTTTTGGGCTGCCAAGATGTGACACAGCTTTGGATGTGCTTTGAAAAGTCCAAGCATATCTACTGGTTTCCTAGTTCTGCAAGAATTTGGTTACTCCCTTCTGTTCTAAACATGTTATGACTTATAAATGTGGCTGCTGTGATTCAGCTGCCAGTTCAACACAGGTATGCATCAAAGTCTTTCTGATTGTATTTAGATTATTCTTTTTAACAAATTACTTATTTCGCTGCCCCTCAAGCACATCAATCTTTGAAGTTAAAAGTGTTCTCAAGCAGAGTTAGTGAGCTTGTTTCAAGCATAGTGCTGATCTGGCTCTTGATCATCAAAAAGCCTCTTGAAAGCTTAATTTAACCTTCCAAAAGAATCTGGACATCTTCAAATACTTGAAAGTATGTTAAGTTTTTGGGTTTTTTTCCCATACAGAAAAAGTGGAGATATATATTTTACAGAAGCCCATGGCTTTTAGCACTTATCTGGGAGGTTTAAAACATTTCACTAGGGTCCGGTTCCACTTCTCTGGGGCAGATGTTCTCTGTGCAAGTTATTCTCTACTGGTAACTTGTTATTCTCCGAGTATACTTGCCTTAGTTTTCAGCAGGCAGCACACTGTCAATGGAGCAGAGAGATGGAAACAAGAAACTCTTGAAAACCTTGTCAGTAGGGCTTAAGCCTGATTCTTCAGCTTTCTGCAAGCAACTGGAGCTTCCTGTTGACATGGGAAAAAGATTTATGGTGAAAATATTCCACTCTTGTTTGATTATTTTTGTTTGTATAAGGCTGAATGGGATTATTATGGAAAAACATAGGCGCTGAACTTCAAAATAGGATTTTAGCATGAAAATGTTTATTTTTGCTTGTGGAAATGCTTTAAGAAAGATTATTTTTTTTTTTTTCAATTTCCTTTTGCATCCTTAGCTAACCCTGAGGGGTCTGTATGACCATTGCCAACGATGACAGCTCTCTGCTTCTTTTTCTTCCTCACTTTCAATATCTTGCCTAACTCTAGGAGTTACTTCTCTGGGGAGGGGAATGTCTCTTGCTCTTCAAAACAGAGTGTCCTCTGAGGCTTGAAGGAGCTACTATAATTGAAAATAGTACTGTGTGGACGTCCTCAAACCTGTGAGGGTTCTTTGCATTTTCCAGGAAAAGATGATGAAAAGCTTGATATTTTTCCCCCAGTGATATTCCACTTTGAAGATGTATTTATCTGAATATTGATTGAAAAGCAGAGTACAAGATCTCAAAATCAAGCTACTGTAAACAGCAAAGCTCCTGTGAACCACTTGGAGCTAAACCCATGGTGGTTTTTTTAACCTTGCCCCAGAGGATGAGGAGAGCTGGGAAGCCTGTTACACTCCTCCTGCTGCCTCTGGGCATAGCCATGTTTTGCCTTAGCTGTCAGCTTATCTTTGTGAAACAGAGATACTGCAGATTTTTTTAATTTTTTTTAAATTAAGATTGTTCATATATTTAAGTCTTCTCCCTACTGATAACTAGGATAACAAAGCCTGCTGATGTTGTCTCTTTCAATATATACTTTAATACATTTGACCCACTTGTCATATTCTTGGCATCACAGCCTGTGTGTTTTAACAAGACTGCTTTGGAAATGAGCTAATGGCACTTACGGGGGGATTTGCATAGGTAAAGTGGATTTACACAACTGCATGGCATGAGAGCTTTAGGAACATGGCGAGTAGCTCTGTAGTCTGTTGCTTGAAATGTACATCGCAGCAGGGCTGGACCTATTTAAAAATCACCAGAGGTCTTGCTAGTTAACTTCCCTTTCATGTAATAGGAAAAAAGGGTGAATGAGTCATGTGAAGCCAGCCATGAGATTAATATAGACAAAGATGTCATATCCTCATGCATGCAGCTGTGAATGGCATATCTACTTTGCCATCTGCAGATTAAATGGACATAGTGTCTCAGTGACTGCTGCAGGGCTTGGTATAACTCTGTTATCGTCAGGCAGATTTCCTGTTGCCTAATACCCAAACACAATAGTTGTTTAGCGTCAGACTTTGGTTTCTGGAGTAGTTTCAAAACCCACCAGCCACAGTATGTAGTTTTATAACACCACCGCTGTTAACTAATTGCACTCACTTGCAGAATTATGAAACCCAAGAGGATAATTTGGTGCGTCATGAGTATATCTTTGTGAATTTTTCATAGGCAGTTTATATTTTAGCTGATACTTAAAATGAGAATATTTTCCTGCCGATCTGTTTGCTCTAATTTCTTTCCTTCTGGTAAATTGGGGCTTTCTTTTCTAACAATTAGAAAAACAACATTCTGTTTAATTACAATATTTACAGAAACAGCTTTTTTCCATATTGCAAGTTGTAACAAGTTTTATGTCAATTAACCTCTATATTTGCAAAGACACATCTGTATTGACCTTTAAGTATCATTCATTCTACTTGCAAATGCGACAGTTGAATGTATTTGATTTATAAAAAGCATTTAAGGACATATTATGTTAAGCACGCAATTAATCTTGATAGGAAAATACCGTAACTCCTTCAAATCATTCTGGTATTCTGGTCGTGGCTGATATCACTGAGCAAGTTTATCTCTATCTAGAATGTTCATAAAAACCTATTTATGAGTTCATTCCAAAAGACCAAAGCTGGGAGAAAATCTGTGCTCTTCATACTGAAATCTTTGATGCAGACACGTAATTCCCATTTACTTCAGTGAGTCACCCATGTGCACAGAGATGAGAATTCTCCCTTGTTAGGGCTTTAAAGATTTCCATGGGAGTTTGCTTCCTTGAATATTTTATTTTCAGCTTTGTTACGGTAAGATGATTTTTCTGACATTTCGCTGATCACAAGGCAGCTGGTCCCATAAAAAATAAAACACACACACAAAGAAACAAATGACTGAGTGTCTGGGGGAAAACGTGAGTTCTGTGTCTGAGCGGCAACAGATTGTCATCATTAAAATAAAGCATCAGCAAATGCTGGAATGATGGGCATTAAAGACTGGAAACATTTTCTCAGGTTGAAAGACAAAAGAAAGGTGGTACTTTAATTAAGCCATTGTTCATTTTGGGTGTATCACCTAGCTCTGATTGTTCTTAAAATTCTAAAAAAAATGTGTTAAATACAAAGAAGGTAACAAGTAGAAACACTGGAAAGTGCACTTGCTTTAACTGTACAAATCACACCATCCCTTATTGCAGGTCTAAATGTATCACTGCACAGATCTGCCAAGATTGGAGCACCATAAAATCCAAACATACAGATGCTTGTCCATGTTGAGGACTCTCTAACAGAGAAGAGTTGAAATCCAGATTTAAAACTGAAATAGAAGCAACCCCAGACATAGCCATTTTCTACTATGATCTCTCTTCCATCTCTGTAGTGTATTTATAGCAGAAGATGGTCCTATTCTGCATCCCTACAGCACCCCTTTGCCTGTTCCTACCAGGGTCTTTACTTCTAAGAGACCATGCAGGTGAGTGATGGAGAGGTCTATAGTTAGGTGCTGGAAGAAGATGTGGGAAGGACCTGGCCTCCTTGTTCCAGCTCCATCACTGGAGGAAGAGAGGGAGCTCTAGCAACTCCTAAACACTTTTTCCTGTCATTGGAAAAGATGTAGGCAAAAGAAATGGCCCATGAAGGGTAAAAACCCAGCTGATGGTATTAGGTGGGGAACTAGTTCATTCCCTCCCCCCTTCCCCAAGTTTTTTATTAAATGCTTTCTCTTCTGAGTTTTCAATTTGTTTTCTATTTCATTTATTGTTTTATTTGTTTCTGCTTATCTATATTGCATGAGTCATCACGGTGTTAAAGACCCTTGTTAAGGAACATGAATAATCTCCTTGAAGTTACTTATATGTGTCTCTCTTCCCTCCACTTATGGTCATTTTCTCCCTGCTTATTGGAAAGTAAAGGTCAGAAAGTGAGTTTGGCATGGAGTTTTCACAGGATTTTTAAAAAAATTTTTCCCTTAAAAGCTTTTTAATCCAAACCTGGAGCTAAATCCCAAATGACTTCTACATTTTCAAAAGGAATAGGTCAGCACTGTGGGTTTATATCAAAAGTTACATTTTCGGAAACAAAGAATTTTAACCTCAAGTTGAATAAAAATGTTCTTAGGCAGACAGCATTCTGGCTGCTGGCCCAGGCAGCTGCATTGTTTCTCCCGGGACTGGGTTTCTGGGCAGTCAGAAGTGATGCAGTATCTGGAAGCCAAGACTTCAGAGCAGAACAATGATGGAAATGAATGCGCTGTCATGTGGGGATGGTTTCCTTGGTCCTTTTTCAGCAGCTTTCCTATACTTGCTTTCATTTCACTCCCCTCCTTCCCATTCACTTTTCTTTCCTTATTCTTCCCTTTTCCCCTGTCTCTCACCACTCACTTCCCTGTCCCCTCCTCGACTTGTTGCCTTCATTGTTCTTGTGTCTTTGTCCTTGCAGTGATGCACTAATGTGACCTAATACTGGCAAAACTTTACAGGGGCACATTTCCTTCAGAAAGTCAAGATGGCTTTCAAGTTAGGCTCAAAGTGTTATTTCTTCTGCATGACCGAAGAACTGGGTCCATACCTCAAAACACGCTTCCTTATTCATCATGTAGTTGCTTAACTGGTGCCTCACAAAGCCATTATGAATTTTAATTCATAGTGGTTCATTGAAAGGGATCTTTTTGGGTCTTGGAGTGGTCTTGTGGCCTTTCAGAGCTTCTCCCTTTCTCTATAGCCTTCTCTCTATCAGAGAGGTGTCTTTGTTTTTCTTTTAAGATCTTATTGACTACTCTCTTTGCCTTATCAGCCAAGGAGAAGAAATGTGAAGATATATGTCTGATCAAATATTTAGACTTTTAATACTAGCAGCTCACAAGATACATAAACCATAATTTATTTCTGTTTACAGCACTTCTGCTGGAAGTATCCTGCTAATCTGCCTAATACATGTAAGAAAATGCAGACATGCTAAGATTTTTTTTTATTATGACTATCAATCTTCACTACAATATTATGAAGCAAAAAGAAATGGACTTTTCCAGGAACTAGATGTCCTATTTATTAAAGACAATGCCTCATGTTATCTGTCAGAGCACTGTACGCAACACCAGGTGACTTTTTTTTGAAGAAACTCAATTGAGTGATGTAGTTTTCCTGCAGGCTTTACGTGTAAGATTTTATCACTTTTCCAGATGAGGTTGCATTAGAACCTATACACATGCATCATTGAATGAGACATCCTGTGGCTGATAGGAGCTGGTATAGCTCCCTCATAGGAGCTATAGGGCCAAGCACAGCTGGACAGAATTGCCTGGGGCCAGTGGAGGAGCAATATTCACAAAAGTCCTTCCCTTAGGCCTGATGCACCAGGGAGCATGTCTGAGATGACCCTGGGGAGTACATTTCCAAATTTCCAGGGGGGCAAAAATCAGGGTGACTTAAGTCTTTTGCCTTCATCCCTGTGGCCAGGTCCTCCAGGCAAAAATGACATTTCCCATTGCCTTTCTCTCTCTGCCCCCAGTGGCCAGGAAACCTTGAATAATTGTTTTGCAACCATATTAGCTTTCAGTTTGCTTCCACTCTAGCCCTGAAGAAAGGATTTATAATCCTTAAGCTGATAAGGGTTTTTTCCACTTGCAACTCTTGGTTTAAAAAAATAAAACAAAATCTTCTGCTTGGATTATTACTTTTTTCTCTGGAGGTTTCTTCCCACTTGTAATCTCTAGGTGGAAGTGGTTTAACCCTGTCTCTTCCTGTAATGTTTCCGCGTTGTGTTGTTAACAGTGGCATTAACAAGGTGTATTTTCATGCTCAGACACTGTTAGTGGACATGGGTCTTCACAGGATAAAACTTTAGAAAATGAGATCTAGCTTTAGCCTCCTTTCATCTTATATGGGAACTGGTTAACTGATGCTCTGGTGACTTCTTGAGGCAAGAACCCTGGCAAGGCAGACCAAGGGAGCAGGAGGGGTTTAACCCCCGAAGCTGGCAGGGAGGTAGGCTCAGAAGTGGGGTCTGCACCCCACACTTCTAATTGACAGTTCTTCCAACCTTCACAGCCAAGATACAAATAGGTGTGCGGCTAAAAATGGAAATGTAATATAGATATTCCATAGCTATAATATAGATAATATATATAGCTATTATATGGATAAAAGAGATGAGCAATAACAACGTGCTTGACTGGATGAAGTCTGCTAGATGTTTTTAAGTTAACTGGATGTCCTGCACCTGGCTTCAGTATAAAAAAATCAAAAAATAGATC
Source organism: Cariama cristata (assembly GCF_000690535.1). Lineage (NCBI taxonomy): Eukaryota > Metazoa > Chordata > Aves > Cariamiformes > Cariamidae > Cariama > Cariama cristata. The sequence continues at coordinate 56,353 of NW_009611728.1, forward strand.
CTACTAATACTTTTATTTAAACTAGTCATTCAAATTTGAGTGGGCTGAGAAGTCATAAGCACCCAGATTGGCCCAGAATCACCCCTGGCATAAATTATGTGCACATATCAGAGGTATGAGAATATCAAATGAGTTCATTTAAATTAGTGTTAATAAAACAAATGGAAAATTGAGTTTTGGTAATAGAGGGCTTGATTTACCCTAGCTTAACTCCATTGACTTTGGTGGATTTGCTCCTATTTCACTTTTGTATAAATCAGGAGAATACCAAGTCCAGGGAGTGTAAACGCTAAGCCCAAGTGAAATATTTGCTGTCTCATGTCTTATCACATTCAAAGTAGTAGAAAATAAGTTTGTTCTGATTTATTCTACTGTAATGCAGACAATGGCCAGGAACAGCAGAAGAAATGATTAGCTGTTTATTGCAGTGTTTGACCTTGATAACTAATATCATGCTAACACAAACATAATTACAGATTCAAATTGAGCTTATATTTAAGATATTTGTAAAGCAACAAGCAGAACTCGGGTATTGACCATTCACAGACAGAACTGGCTTCCAACCTCCAGGCTCAGCAGCGTGCTAAGGTCTGAAATTGTTCATGTACCTGACTGGAGCCCTTCCCCTTTTTTAAAGTGCCTTCTTACTGCTCCATGAGTGAAAAATTAATGGACCTTCTTTTGTTTGCCTTTGTGATGAGAAGGAAGCACTTCCATTAATGACACTAAGAATAGGATTTACTGTAACTTGGCCTCAGATGGTATTTGTGGTTCCCACACATCCTGTAACAATATGCTTTCTAAACTTAAACAGATATTGCCACACTGACTGTTATAGAAAAGCAGAAGAAAGACCATGAAGCAGCTCCTCCAAGCTAAATTTTTTTCTGAGGCAAATTTATTGGCCTCATGTTCAACACCTCGGCAAGGAAAAAAAAAACCCTGACATGAAAGTGAGACAGGTTGCGAGTGTATTTTACCAGTGTGTCTGCAGTGGGGTGATTTCCTGCAATTAATTACTGATATGCGGGTAAAGTAGAAAAACGGATTTCTACAGCTGGATTTTCACTCTTGCGTGGTAGTGTTATCTGACAAGGGCACAAATACCATATTTAGCTCTACCTTTCCCATTCCTCAGTGAAACCTCTCCTCTTCCTTTTCATCAATTCCTCCAGGAGCTGCATCCTCTAGCAACTTTCATTTTACACGCAACCCCCTCAGTCAATGCTCCCCTGGGGTAGCTTGGTCGCCAATTGATGAATTGGTAGTGTTCAGCTCAAGCTGGCAATCAGCTGCCTCTGCTGGTTGACCTCTTGCCCGGGGCTGCCTGTAGACCTGTCAGTCATGGAAATACTTTTTGTGAAGTCAACTTTTTAAGCAATTAAGGATCTATATGTAGGCAGCCAGCGCATCTTGCATGGTGCTTGGGCCAGCTAAAACTTTGCTTACCCGTTACCAGCCTCTGAGTAAGCCAGTCCTGCATAGAATAGATAAATACCAGCCATCCATCATCCCCTGTATGGCTTAGGAGTGTAATTTCATGAGCTGCCTGTGTGGGAGAGAAGTGTGAGAAGATGCTGCGTCAGTGTGTGGGCTGCACAAGGGACAAAAAGGTGACTTAAAATTTATACTGGAAATAGAGAGTGAGTAACAATGTGCCCACCACGGACCTTTCTTAGGAAGAAATATGCAAATGAAAAATTATTTGAATGATGGATTTAACTACCAACTGAAAATGAAGCCAGGAAGCTGAGGTGTGAGCCAGCCCTCTGGCAAGATATGATAGCAAACAGGCATAAACCACAAAGTGAAATAACACTCTGTGTGTGTGGGAGTGAAGTTGTGTGACTTGGAGCTTGGAAAGAGAAAGTTTCTGTGTACCTGCTAGTTTTTTTCTTTCTTTCCTCTGTGGTGCTTTCCCATAATAAATGGAACCACCAGGAAACTAAAGTGACATGATGCTGCAGACCTGAAATCTGAGTCCTGGGGGATTTCTAAGATTACTCTAGACCAGAATGCTGTGTCCACAGGGCTGTCGGAAATGGATTGGAGTTTGTGCCTTGGACCTTAGAGACAGATGGATATGAACCAGACCACCGGATCAGACCCTTCAGATTTTTGAGGCATTGTAAATAGGGCTCGTATCCAAACATTACTGCATTATATTTGCTCTAGCAAAAGAAAGGCTTAATATGCATGCATAAAACAGAAAATAAACTGCTAGGAAAACACAGGGACTGTATTTGAGATGATGGAATGATCTATCCTGAAATATTTGTCAGCTGTGGTCTCCTGAATTTACCTATGTAATTCTCCAGCCTTCATCAGTCAAGCCAAAACAAGTTTTTAGCAATAAAGAGACGACTTTCTTCAAAGAAATGCACATGATCTGGAGAGAGAGTTCCTTTATTTTTCCTGTTGCCATTTGAGGTGAATAAGATATAACCTTTTCTCTTGTGTCCATTCTTATGCATCTTCCTACTTGAGACCCTTACAATTGCAATGTCAGTATGACGAGAAACATCTCCCTCATTCATTTCCTAAGAAAATAGATACTTTGAAAAGCATGAAATATAATGCGAAGCGCTGCCTTCCTGAAGAATGTCTAAAATTCCTGCAAGACAATGCATTGTTTCAAAACAAAGCTATTTCAGGCAATTCTGTCCTCGTATGTACAAAGCTATTCATCTGAGAAATTTTTTTTGCCAGCACAAATATTCTTGCTCTGGGGTTTAATCTTTCAGAAAGAAAAAAGAAAGTGTTTTGGAAAGATCAGTTTCATATTGTTACAATTTAAAATAAAACAAACGAAAACAGATTCTGCAGAAGTTCAAACCAACTGCCATTCTTGCTGTCCGTGTCTAGTCAATGCCAGCACAATCCCTCTGGAACATCTTTTACAAATGTTATTTATTTGACAGTCAGCCTCTGGTGGGTTTTTTGTGAAATGTTACCAAGAATTCTGTGCCATGCTTGACTTTAAAAGTAAGAGTGTAGTGGGTTTGGTTTTACACGCTTTAGGGTCTTACATGGATCTTTGTGTGGTGGGAACTACCCCCAAAACTGCTGAATGTCTCCATGTCCATGTCTCTGTGCCAGCTTTCCCAGGGTATTGGTGCCATGTTTATTGCTGTTTGGGGTGGCGAGCAGGAGAGAGAACCAAAGTACTGGCCTGTTGCAAGCAATTTTCTACTAGTGAGGATGTGGCCTATATATTTTCATGAACTTTGATTCACAAAATCACAGAGCTGGAAGTTATAAGCTCTGTAGAAGTGTTGTTATTTCCAAAGGAAATATTTTGTAGAAGGCAGGTAGGTTTTAGCCAAGTAGAGAACCTCAGCTGCTGTTTTATGTACTCTCCCCATGCATGAATTCATTGTGGGCTTGAATCAGGAAAACCTGGCTAATGCTGCCACAGCAAAAGACAGAATGAAGCTCAAAAGTATGGATAGAGCAATTATACCTTCATTTCTTTCACTTTTGCAGAGGACAGGGCCTCAGATGTTAGTGCTACCTCCTTGCTCAGTACCAAGCCTGCTCACTGAAATTAGAGATACGAAAGTATTTCACTAGCCCCTGCATTTTGACTCTGCTCCAAGTCATTGGTTTTGTTACTGTGGTAGGAGATAGATATTCAGAGTGCAAAAGCAGGACGCTATTGCACTCAAATGTGTAACATGCTGTCTGGTAAGTAAATTCTAAGTGTCTTACTAGATAAAGATTTAAAGATGTCTCTCTTCATTTCAGTGCTGATGGTAACATAGAGGAAGGGGGTTTTAGCAGCCGTTGGTAATTAGCCAGTTTGCAGTGTTATCAGAAATATGTACGTGTTTGCAATAACAACAAAAAAAACCAACCCAGAAATGTCCTTTCTTTAGAAGTATCCGTTAAATAAAACCAAAAAGTGGAAAGAGAAAATTAGCTGCTGCAATTGCACTAAACTTTAACATACAGACACTGCTTTCTGAAAGCTATCATTAGAGCCAAATTAAAATATAGCCAAGACTTTTCTAAATAAAACTGTCAATGAAGATAAAAAGTTTTTATGTTGACAGTAAAGCAAATGATTTTTTCTACTCTGTTAAGGTTTTGTAATAGTGCAGTGTATCTGGTTGACTTACAGCATGCTAATGCAGATTAACAGCTGCAGGAGAGACCATTGCTCTGAGAATCGCTCTTCAGCGAGCAAAGCTGAAGGCCTGTGGGCAGGGGCTGGATTTGGAGCAAAAATGAGTGGAGGATTTACGCAAGGCTGCACATGGGTAACACAGAGAACAAGTTAAGAAAAGCCCTTATGAATGCGAGAAGAAGTGGTTCCTAGGATGGGGGAAGCCCCGCATTGGAGGTTACATCTTGGCACTGCAGGAACTGAGGTGCAGCAGCAAAGTAACTGAGCTCAGGTATTTTCTATAGATTAGGGAAGGTGTGCACCAGCAGCAGCAATAATTGCTGGGGCTATTAAGTAGGTTAAGTGAGAATTACGATCTGCTGCAGTCTTTTAATGCATTACTAGCATGTTCAGCCAGCACAAATATGCCCGCAACCAGCCTGAAATAGCTATTTCCTTGGGTGTTTCCCTGAAATATTCACTTGGGGACAAAAGGTCACACTAGAGGAATTTTTCTCTTCTCGCCACCCAAAACTGGAAACTTTCTTCCTGCTTTGGGGTGGAAAAGGCTCAGAGCTCAGCTATCCCCATCATCTTGGCAGGACGAGGAGTCCTGCTGTGGTGGGTAAATGCTCATCTGTCCTGCTGCACTCAGGGTTGTTACATTTCCTGCTGGGGAGATGTGAAATGAAGAGGAGGCTTTGGAAAGTTGCCTTGTTGGTGGAAACACCCGTTGGATTAAAAATTCACTCTGGAGAGCTCACTAATCTACTATTATTTTATCTATCTGAAATAGTGCTTGGTAGTTAGTATTTGGAATTTGTGTTATTTGTTGCAAATGAGGCAACAGAATGGTTTGAATAGCGTGGTTTGAAGTGGAGCAAGCATCCCTCTGCTTGGTACATTCATTGTAAGAAGATGGCAGTGGTGCTTGCAAATTTCATCTGATGCTCTTTGTTGTAAACAAACAAAGAGGGGCTGGAGTGGTGCAGGAGCAGAAGCCATTCACTGCCTCTCTGTGCCCACAGCAAGTGGAGAGAGAGGGGCTGTGAATCCTTGAGCCATAACTCATTCTCAAGTCTTCAAATGTGCTGGAGCTGCTCCCTTCATTGTACAGTGCCCAGTTATAACCTTGTCAAAGGACAGGGACTATTGGCAGCTGTACCAGGTCCCCCACCCCTCAGTTCCTGAGTCCTGAATTTCACCACTTTTAGCAAAAAACAGGCATTTAGGTCTTCATGACTACCATAACTTGGAGATCCTTAGATGCCTCCAAAACCGCTGACTATGATAACCTGAATTCACTTGGAGGTGTCTTCAACATTTAATTAGGCTAGTTATTTTGGCAGGGAGGAGAAAGGGAAAAAAGCAGAATGCTTGGAAAAGAACAGCTTTTCCTTGGATTGTGACATCTGAATAATTTAAAGAGGCTTTGAGAACTATGCTTTATTTTAATTAGTTTCTGAATCAGTTTCTGCTTTGCCTATTCTTTCTTTCCCTCTTTGTACTGTTTATTTTTGATGACATCTGCAATCCTGAAAAAAAAAAGAAAAAGGAAGCAAATTAACTTGGTTCAACCACATCAGCACATCCCTTGGAAGATCACAGCAGTCAGCTGTAAAAAATGGGCTTATGCTGAAAGAAAAAGAGGAGCTCAGAGGGCTGAAAATGTACTTACCTATTTATTAACTACATCTATCTTTATTATTTTTGTATGACATCAAAAAGTGTTCTTGGCACTTCATATGTGTGCACAAAGAATGTGAGGTGGACTGCTGTGGCATTATTTTATTAAGGCCATTCTGCGTTTACATCTGCCAAACCCAGAACAAAGTCCATCCTTTGACAAACTCTCAGTCTAAATAGGCACAGTCCAGGTGAGCAACAAAGGAAGAAATGAGCCGTGTGGCTGTGATTAACCCTGTGATTAAGGAACATCACATTAGTTCCAGAAAACTCTTTTTGCTTCTTGCAGACCCCTGCCCCATGATGCTCTGCATTTTGCCAACAGTCCTTCTTTTTGTGTCCTATTTCCACCAACCTTCCACCAATGGTAACCTCTGCAGAGACAGTCTGCCCATTTAACCCAGCTGTGGGCCTAAGGAGAGTGAAGGGAGTCAAAGTGAAGGACACCATGCTCATAAAGATCTTAAGCAGAGACATGGGAATGAAGAGATCCAGCAACCCAAAGCTGAAGGAAACAGATGTGATAACTGAGTGCTCTTGACCACAGTATTGCTTAGCTGCAGCTGTGTGTCTTTTCAAGTAGGATGAGTTGTCCCTATTGGAGGTCGGCAATGCTATTTGCAAACTTAAGTTGCCCATACAAAGAGCTAGTCTCTGTGGGTGCAAAGAATGGAGGTATAACTGCCTTCTCATAAACCTGGGGGCTACAGAAATTGATAGAAAGGTGTATGTATCTTTGGCCTATCACTGCCAGTCCACATTCAATATCGATAATCCTTTGTGCTTCCTGGAAAGATAGGATGTCTATGGAGTAAAAGAGCATGAAATGCAGTTGTAATTTTAAGATAATTTTGGATGAAAAATGAAAAATTACCTTAACTGATATATTTTGCAAATTAATATAAGCCTTAGCTAATAGTAAGAAAGAAAAGCACCAAGCAACCTGTCACAAAAAAAGACAGAATGACTGAAATGTTTCATTTCAATATTTGTCAAATAATAAGTTTTGAATTTTTTATTTGAAGTGAACATTTTGGGTTTTGAAATGCATGCCTTCCCTCCTGCTTTTTTCAGAAAGCTCAAAGTGAATCATACATTTTTTCATCCCCAAACAATTTTTATTTTCAACCTTTTCTAAATGCTGGGCAGGCCAGAAAAAAAAGTTATTTGTGCAACTGTGTGAGAGATGTGGTTTCTTAACAGACTGTGTTGTGATGAGGTCCTGAACATTGACTCACTAGTTCCGATCCGAGTTCAATAAACGGTGCGCGTAAGGTGGGTGATGGAGGTAATTCTGTTATCGTATCATTCTGTCCTGCCAATCCTCTCCTAAGCATTATCAACTAATGTGTGACAGTTATAAAGTGGATTATAGGCCAGTCTGTCTGATATAGCTAAGCTGAATCTATCAAACATATATCACTCAGAATCTCAAATTGGACTTTAACTTCGGTCTGTGAAGTTGGAGATAAGTAATTTGTCACGTTTTGCTAACACCTCTCCTCTGCTTGGTGTGTCCCTTGTGGTCCTGTATCGCAATTCAGCATGCTCATTTTAGCTGTGTTTTCAGGATGTAATATGAAAATTACTAGGCATTATGAAAAGGTCAGCTCTGTTAGACTCACAGAGTAAGTGGGAGGAATGTAGTTGCTCTTAAGATATTAATCATCTGTCATTATGTCTTATTAATCACCTCAAACAAATCTTGGACAGCAGTTCATTATAGATTGCATGTCCTACAACTGTCTGTGATAGGTGCCTTTTTTACTGTATCTTCTCTTTCTGACTTTTTCATCATGTTACTGCTTGAGATTGTTATTGTGGCATTTTGATTATTGTGAGTATAAATACGTGCAAATGTGTTACCTCTATTAAGAAAAGCTGAACAGAGAAAAGCTGTATTGAAGAGTGAGAGTTGGCCTTAGTGAGCAGCAGGGCTGTCTGGATGGGGAAGTACCTACATGCACAGTGCGCTGCTGAACAAAACTCAACGATTTGACAAGATTCAAGAGATCCAAAGCATCGTCAGTATGAGAGTTTTAGCCAAACCAGGACATTGAGAAATACACAAGATCAAAAATGTTTGACATGTTTGGTCTAAAGGAGGCATTAGACAGCATAATAATGGAAGTATTTAACTCCCTAGTACAGCCCAGTCCGCTGTTCACAGCAGAGGTGCAACTTTTGCAAGAACTTTCCCTGAAAGAACTGCTGATATCAAAATGGGTTTCTGAACAGACTGACTGGATGGGATGAGTCCTTCCAGAGGGGTTTGACATGTTCCTTGTTTCTGGGCTTCACAAGCAAGTCCTAAATAACAATGTGGAGGGGCAAGGAATATATGCAACTGAAGACTGCATATTCCTGTAAAGCTGAGGAGCCAACACGTGCTTCAATACGTCAAAACATCGCTTCAAAAGGAACAAGCAGATCCTGTCACTTCAGAAGGGTTGAAGGTTTAAATGAGCTAGGTGGAAGTGCACTGGAAAAACAGCCAGCATTCAGGAGTTACCCTTTCGCTAATTTGGAGATCAGAAATAAAAATGCTTGATACCTTCCTAATATTTGTCTTCACACCTCAGATGTGAAAGTTTAAGAGTTTCTTTTTGTTCTATGTCTTTTGATGGGGTAAAGAGAGGGAAACAGAGGTGCAAACTTTACTGGGAATGCATGTTTCTTTTGCTGCCCCTTTAAATGGGAATAGTGGTCCAGGTTCTTCATTGATGGAAATAGGCTGCTGAATTTAATGAAGCTGCTGTCACTAGGTGACCCAGGGAAAGTAAGATCTGGAGCTGCATGTTACATTCTTTGTTGTTGTTGCAGGAATTGCAGGTTTTGCAGAGAACACATTAACCTGGTTTCTGACGAGTTTTTTAACTGACACCTCAGAATGATGAGAATAAAGCAATAATCTTTTCATAAGCAGATGCTGATTGTTTTTTGGTTTGTGGGGGTTTTTTTGGGTTTTGTTTTTTTTTTTGTTTTTTTTTTTTTGAAACATATAGGAAAGACACCCCTCTTGTGTAAACATGCACAGATAAGTGTGAGATAACTGGAGCTTTGCAATTCTGCTCAACTCCAAAGGCTGTCCTAACTGTTTGCATGGCTGTCTTCTCTAACAGAGTAAAGCTTGTGATGAAGTATCAGGAAAGACAAGGGGACAGACAGGTTGGCCTCTGACCAGTATTTCAGCTCAGCTTGCGTAATGCGATGGTCATCTTATGCAAACTGCTCTGGCAACACCTGCAGTGCTTCCTCATCCCTCTTTGCTAAGTTGCTTTTCAGTACTCCTCCCACACATGAGGGGTTTCCATGAGACAAAGCCAAGTGATACAAAGAGAATGACTCTGCTGTCACCCAACCTCCGACTTCTTTCCCCCACGTGGCTATGTATGATCACAGGCAAGGAAGAAACATGTCCCAGCTCATGGTGGCACTTCTTACAGAGGTTGTAAGCATTATTATGGAAAGCACTGTGTTCAGTAACGCAGGTACTGACACAGAAAACGCTTTTGTGGGAGCTTTGCTTCTTGGTAAATTGGATCCTGGTGGTGTAGGCTCTGCAGATCCAGGCCATGGACCAACACCACTTCATGCATCGGCACCAGAAGGGTTGGCCTGTGGGAACAAAAGCTGGGGGCTCTGCTGAATCTGTCCACTTTGCCTAGTGGTTTTCTTAGAGGCAGAGGGGTTTGCTGCATTATGACTAAGAGATGGCAAAGAATGGGAGCATCTTTGGTTTTGTCTAGGTTCCCCCTTTATATTAAGTGCAAGAAACACGAGAAATATATTCAGATGGTGGCTGCATGTTAAACAGGAGGGCTATGCTGATCTATGGCAAGCAGTATCACACTCTTTAGCTCAGTGACATGGACTACCACATGTCTTTTCCTTCTGTGTTCGTAGAAAATCTAGCACAGTAGAGTGTGCTTTTAGAAACCACCACAGTAAAACTGGATAATAATGTATTTTGTTTCCTCCTTCTCTTCAGAGTTTCATCTGTTTTCATAGAGTTATATGTAAGATAAGCCATGTAGATAGCTTTTCAGCTCTCTTTGTCACACTGCTGGTAGATCAATACATAGCAAAAAGTTCACAACTT
>NW_009611728.1:66279-94656 GCF_000690535.1 Cariama cristata
TCCAGTATTTGTTTACAGAAATTGAATCTGTAATTCCAGATTAATGGGCAACCACCAAATGACTTTATGATTACCATGGGAGCTCAGTTGTGAGGGTAAAAGGTGGGTGTACCCTATGGTATTGTTTATAGATAACCCTTTAAACAAATGAATGGTTGTGAGAGCAGATTTGTTTCACGGGAATTTCAAGAGTAGCATGTTTCAAGTCTCTTGGATATTTGTTGTGTGGAGTCTGGAAGGCAGATCTTTGTGGACGATGTCCTGCAATGACATGGGTGGCAGGACCAGGAGACTGAACCTGGCATCCTTGGCTGTAAATGAGCTGGTCCTGCCTTTGGGAGCTACAAGACCCTCCTCTCAGCAGCGAGGTGTGTAGAGAGCAGTCAGACAGCTGGGCTGTATCAATCCTTTTATTGCTCAGCCACCTCTAGAGGGTGACAAATGGCCACACTGAAAGTTGTTACCATAACTTTGTCATGAGATGCTCTGTCATAAGACTTTGTCATAAAGCTATATGGCAACTTTGTTGTAAGACAGTCTCTTATCAGTGCTCTTCTGACACTCCTTTGCAGACTCTGGTAGCAGGGAAGCTGTGGAGCAGTATGAAGAAGGTGAGCAGCAAATAATCATTTACTGTTTCCCCTAGTGCAGTAACTGGAGAGCATCAAATGAAATTGATGCTTTCCGTGCAGTTGAAACATGGCACTCCTTGTACAGGGCTTTTTTGATGCTAACGCTTCACATGTAACCTCTAGAAAGTCTTTGCATTGCAGATGTTTGGAAGGGAGGACAATTTATTGAGGCAAACAAGCTTTCCCTGTACTTCTGTTTTCTCCTGGACCACAGTAAGGCACTGAATTTGAGCTAGAAGGACCTTTAGTCTGACTTGGTGTGATAATTCTTGTGTTGGGATGCATTGTAATGGAACAAAACACAACACTTTGTAAGAATCAAATGATTTTGTTCAATATGGTTGACGCAGACTTGAAAATCACACGAGGGCTTTGCAGCAGCATAGCCATCCATATGCAATGCAGTTCTCCGAGTCAGAAAAAGGAGGTGATGTCTACCACCAGATACGGAAATGCAGCATGAAACCAACTCCACCACTTAGATCATCAGTGGACCTTTTAGATAAGCAGAGGACAAAATGTAACTGCGTTTTCTCCCCAGAATGATGACAAAACCTTTCAGCAAAATACCCTCTTTTATATGTGGAATTAATAGTTCTAGCAAAAGCTTTACATTTCTGCAAATCAGAAGAGGGTTTCTATGCAGCAGGCAAGTGAACTCTGGTAACACTAGCAGAACAAAATGATAAGTGGTGCAGGGGGAATGATGTGATGTGGAAACTTGCAAGTGGAGAGGAAGGGACTTGCATTCATGCATCAGCCATGAATAACCTGAGAATCCACTCCCAGCATAAAGGCATTCAAATATTTTCAGGATTAGTATATTAGATAACCAGAATTGAAGGAGAACTTCTTTTCATATAGGAAAGTGAAGGTAGGATGCGGAATCTGATGTCAGGAATTGTCAAGCAAAATGCCACCCAGACACAGACACTTTGTCAGCAACGTCTACACATCTATTTTTCTTTTGCCAGGGACTGCAGAGCTGCTTATGATACAGTTATGTATTATGGTGCTATTGTTACATACAGAATGTGAGAGGGGAGAATGTTTGGAAGGAGGCACAGAAGTGAGAAAAAAAAATAATTAAAACCATCAGGACAGCCAAGCTGAATAATACCAGCTGAGGACCTGAGTCATTTTGTGATGTCTGTGGCATGCCAGATGCATGCACATATATTGTGCTTACTGCCCTGTGGGCGTAGCTGAAAGAAAGAAAAAAGACATTTCTAGAACAATACTGGCATAAGGTACATATTAGAATACTAACCCCCCTGATGTGTTATGGTTTTAGAGTAATTGCGTGGGTGTTTGGTGTTTGAAGGAGAAAGGAGAGATACTGCAATGAATCACCTCTTCCTCCCCTCCTGGTTTTTGCACCATGGGCAAGGCAGGTGGTACTTCAAGTCATTTTCTCACTGTACCACAAAGACGTGCATTGACCTTTTAATGTCTTTTAAGGTCACATGGGACAATTTTGCTTCACTTGACATAGCCTAGTCCAGCAAATCTTACCTGAGAGAGGGGTGTCCTGACTGCCTAGGGTACACCAGCCATCCCTCAGCTCCCTGGCTCCCCAGCTCTTCCTCCAGCCACTTGCTGTCCCCTCCGGCACAAGCAGCTCATCGATTCTGATGTTCTCTTCCTTCGGTCTTTTGGGGTTTCTGTCTTCTGTAAAGGATGAAAGAGCAGCTCAATTTAGTCCCAACTATGCACTGTCTGAATTTCTCTGTGGGGTGGTAGGATGCAGGTGCATGGGGGTTTTCCCCACAGGGATGTCTCCTTGGAGGTGTACTCTAGAGCTGAAATCTTGGCCACAAGGCAAGTCAAGGGAAGGTTTCCATTAAGCCTAATGGGGATAAAACCTTAGCTGATGAGGCAAACACATAAGTGATGTATTCCATTTCTACTCTACATGATTAATACAGGGAACCAAATGTCTGTATCAAATTCAGTGCCTGTTGTAGTTATGCCAAGTTTCAAGGCTCAGACATCTGGCAACCAGTAAGGAATTTCTTTGGAAATACAAACCATTCGCAAATGGCCCTAATTCTTTTACTACCTTTTTCCTTTCCTTAGCTATTTTTACCTTTCCTTTTATTCATTCCTATTACATTTGCAAAGGATTTTTCACAATCATTTTGAGATGGCTGTTTGTACCACAGAGAAGACAAAGCCCTGTTTGGCTGGGGCGGCTGGCCCTGCCAAGGAGCTGCTGGGTATCCCGCTGCACCTCGCTGCCTGGCTCTTCAAAGGGAAGCTCTGATGCAACATTTCTGTGGCCAAAGAGCAAAACGAGTCCCATGGGAACAGCTTCATTTCCTTTGATGTTTGGTGGATTTGGCAGTTCAGCATCACTTGATTCACCACCCTGGCAGAGAGCCTGGATGCCTGCAAAGCAGGTCAAGGCTGTCATAATTTCACTGTGGAACAAACCCATTTTCGGATGCTGTTTCATAACAGCAGCTGAGCATTTCCCCTGCCCAGAGGAGAGGCTGGCCCCAGCGGCAAGCGGCCGTGAGGGGGTGAAACCCTGGCTCAGCACTTTCTGGTCCCCAGCCCCCTCTCGGCTCCCGGCCGTGTTCACGCACACACCGCAGCACTGCAGCCAAGTCAGCGTCCTTGCTGTGGCTGCAGAAGTGGAGAAAACACCCACACAAGAAATACACTGAAATTCTCTGCTGCAAGAGGACAGCTGTGTGGTGCAGGGAAATTCGTAGCTTGTCGACCGGTGACACTGTTTCTGGGTCAGGCTCTGCGTAGGAGCACTGGCTTGGATGGCCAGGGAGTTGCCAGTGCCAGGGTGCACCCAGGGCATTGGAGGAGAGTTTTCCAGAAGTTTGCAGCTGTTCTCTGCTCTCTTGCAGGGCAGAGGGGGCTGCGTGAAGCTCTCCTGCCCGCTGCTGCAGCCAGAGGAGCTGCCATGAGCCTGTACCTGGCTGCCAGCTCTGCAAAGCTGGAGCCTTCTGGAGCTTTTCCCAGAGCTGCTGGAATAACTCATTTTTGCTGTGCAGTAGTGTCCAGGTACCCTACCCATGGTATATGCGTATATGCATATATATATGTATGTGCATATACACATATATATACACATACATATATGTACATACAGATAGATATCTATCTTCTTTTGGGAGCCTGAATAGTAAGTAGTTCTGTATGGAAAAATCTCTGAGCCTGTGTTAGACTTTTATATCTTCAACCCCCCCGACATTTCCTAAATCTGCATTGGCAGTGTGTTCTCAGCTCTCTGAACAATGCTGGTGATGAAGAGAGAGATCAAATGCAGAAATACCAGTTCTGCTGAGCTTAGGTGGAACGCAGTTATGATTGCTTTATTCCCCAGAACCCGTCATTGCCATAGAGCTTATTTTACGTTAAAGTAACCTAAATAGGTGATATTGATTGTCAGGAGTGGGGATTTTAGGGTTTAAATGAATGTTGCATTAACAGAAGTGTTCAGTGCTCAGTAGGGATAAATATAAATATTATAGTGGCTGAGTCCGTAGGAGGTTGGTCAGCTGCTCGCAAGCGGCTGCTGTCTGCAGGAGGACACCATGTTGGTGCTGGTTCTGCATGCATCGAAGGGACAGTGTTGGTCCCCCAGTTTCGCTCACGTGTTCCCGTGTGATGGGCTGCCCAAACATAATTCTGTAATGATAGCTCTTCTTTCCTGCTTCCCTCCCCATCCTACGTGGTTAATTGGCCTGAGTTAGAAGCCTCTGTATATAAGGACATAAGAGCAAAAGGCAAGCATGCCATACATGCAACTAATAATAAAAAAGGGTTAATTATCTTTAATACTGGGAACTGTCAGAGCTGAATGAAATGAGATAGCAGCTTAGAGTGCGTTTGCCTGCGTGTGTGGGAGGAAGGTTGTGGAGGCTGTTTATTTACAATTATTCCCTTTCTGGAGAGCTGGTACAAACCAGTGCTCCATCACCCTGTTCAAAAATCAATGAGAATCCTTCCTGGATTTGATTTTGCTGCTGTTTCACTTAGCCAACAGGTAAAGTTTAAAGGTTATTCCAGGAAGCAGCAGACCAAAACAGTAGGGACATGTCTGAATGAAAGTCAAAACCCTGAGCCTCAGCTTTGATGTATATTGCACTGAAGCACTGGCTGGTTTTGGTGCTCGGAGGTTTGCAGCACAAGATTAGCACTCGGTGTGCCTGTGGAGATGCCAGGTTGCTGCAGGATCCTAGAGCAGCCCCCACTGATGATTTGCATGAGCATTTTTTGCTAAGTCATCTCTGGTTTTCTTCTGTTCTCCTCAGAGTGGAGAAATACGCTGTGATCTTGCTGGGTTTTTTTTCCCTTTCACCTGAAATGCTAGAGGTCCTGAAAGAGAAGCAATGGCTGTTTGGTAGCCTGCCATGCACCCTGCAGGACCTCCACCACAAAAACTGTTTTCACCTTGGTGACCGTCCCCACTGTGTTGCAAATGCAATAACCCCAAAAAGCAACTTTTCTGTTGCAGCATCTTGCCCTGTCCTTCCCAAGGTGGTTTGTTTGGGGATCCACCATGATCTCTCTGTGCTTTAACCCAGAAGCATCATTTGAATCCTTTCACAGGTTTCACTCTGACCAACAGGTTACAGAAACACCTAAACAAAGGAGAAATCCTATATACATATGACTACGTGTAGGACCTGTGACTCTGCACAGCAGCTTTAACTGCCTAGAGCTACCTGTGAGCAGGCTTTAAGTCCTCAGCAATAGGCTTGGCACAGTAGTGCTGGATTTAAAGTTTTTTCTGCATGGAGAGAGTTAAGCAGGCTGTAAGACTCTGTGACTTCAGCATTTGTTCTGAGAGAGAGGTAATTCCCTATAAGCAAACTTTTGGTGCTGGATTGCGATTTCTGAGAGCTGAAATTCCTCTGAATTTCTCCGAGCATCTATGTTCCTGGAGTGTATGGTGGAATAAAATTAATTCCCTTCCACTGGCTCTCCCTGGATGCCACATGCCAGAAGGGATAGTGTCGCCGTACCTTGCGGTGAGTGAGTGTGTGTCAGGCAGACTGTGAGGTTTTGCTAAGAAAAATGCAGTAGAAATATTTGTAGATATTTAAACATTATGCCGTGCTGCGTTCTTGCTGTGCAATGCGCTAAATACCTCATGTCAAGAGAACAGGCTCAGGGTGAGGATGAGCAGGGAGGAGTGAGGCGGCTGCTGGATGGAGATGGGAGGGAAATGTAATACAGCTTGGAGCCGCAGGAAAGAGCTATGGCCATGACAGTAGAGGAAACAGAGTTCCCTGGGTACATTTGGTGCCCATGGCAGCAAGTGAAAAGGTGTTCTGTTACATTTGTGCCCTCTTTCCTAGTAATTTATCCAATTTTCACCTCTTAAACTGTCAGCTTTACAGTATGCATTTTCAGGAGTAAGCACTGTGCTCACAGCTTCTGTGCTGTGAAACTCTGAAAACTTGATTTCAACTTTAAAAGTGTTACTCTGCAAGAAAAGAAAAGAAAAAAAAGGTGTCAGCATCATCTATATCTGTGGAATTAGTTGCTTAAAACTAAGACCAACCCATGTTAGCTCACTCAGGATGAAGTTTAATAACTTGCTCAGATTATGTAGCAGAGTTGTTGATGCCATTGTTTCTTTGTGGAGAACACATTAAAAACGGGTATTTTGGCTTGCACCTCAGTGCTGCATAATGACAGTGTTATGCTCTGTGCCAGCAATTCAATGGGATGCTCCTTTCTTTGGATCATGTATCTGTTATCACTCCAGACAATGAGTATTTGATACAAAAGAAAGTGATGGGTGCCAAGTGAACCAGTGAGTGGGGAGAAGATAGTGTGGTTCATTGACTAACCAAATTGTTTGGGGGAGTATTTAAATGTATCTCTAGCTTTTTATTCTGCATGGGCTATTATAGATGAATTCTGTGATGATTCAGCCTTGGAAAAATTAACCTGTTCTGTTCCATGTGGGATGCTGGTGATCACAGGAGTGTGATGAAGTGACTATAATGTGGTTTCCAGGATGAAAAGGTGCTGGGTCTGGACACTGATGAAAATGATTTTAACTTTTATGATTTAATTTTAGTAGAGCAGTGTAGCTGTTCATACTTACAAACTGAGCTAAAACTTAATGTTGATTGGAAATATGGGCTGGACTGTGTAGCTTAGGCAGCAAACAGTATGCAGTACGTTAATGCATTTGCTTGACTTTATCCCCATTTCACTGCTGGATTTGCCATTCCACCATGACAGAAACTGAGGCGAATTGATGAGTTTGCCTCAGAAAAAGCAAAGCAGCTGTTAACTGAAGCAGGGAAAATACCTCAACAAGTTATCTATAAATAAGTAAATAAAACCCTGGATTGACTTTGCTGGTGTTTGCACCCATCTTGTATTTTGTTCTGGGGAGATTGTAACAAACCAGCTTGTTTGCGAAGACTTTCGCACAAGCAGGGAATTAGATGTCGGTGGCAAAGAATGTGCGTAGGAAGACATCTTGAACTTTTACATATAAATACACACACTGGAAACTTTTTTCAATAAGATGCCACCATCTATATGTATCTTGTTCAAATTAATGAACAAGGTCCACATTTCCAGTATCAAATACCAAATTCCTTATGAACAGCTCCAACTGTCATGAAAAATATTCAGACTGATGGTAAGTTAGTTTGGAAAATCTGCTGCTGCTTTGGACAGTTCATACCTAGAAGAGATCTTATTCTGTCCAATCAATCAGCTCAACTTTTAATATCAGCTTATAGAAAATAGAAGCCATCCAATTATCAAGAAAACTCTTTTATCCACTATTACAAAAGAACTCCAGAACAAAAATTTATTTTAATACACAGACCAGGGCAATGCAGGGATGATCTTAGGGCACTCTGGGTTTTTTCTGATAGATGTTTGCAGTTGGATTTTGCTGCAGATAGGTTGTTGTCATGCAGAGACTCTGACCTGGTGCACTCACAGTGGCCTCAAATGAGTTTATAGTTGAGCATGAACTCTTTACGATGTTTGGCTAAAACTCTTCAGTTAGTTGACTTGGAAGTTGCTGTGTCTTCCTCTGCAGCTGTTGAATTAAGATGATGGCAAAATAAACTTGAACTTAAAGACATCTGGGAGGCTGGGGAGCTGAAAACCATAACATGGAGAATTATTTTTGCAGATAAGCATGTTTAAGCTGACAAGTAAAGCCTTTAAACTGAATATGTGCTGTCAGTGAGGTGTAGTCAAATAATTATTGAAATCTAGGGAGTGGGAGAATATATCAGAAAACAGGAATATTGGTTAGTGGGAGGCCAACAGGGGGCAATTGGAGCCTTCCCTGCCCACGGCTGTAGCCCACCTCCAGCCGCTGCCATTAGGGCAAATTATAGCCCACCTCCAGCCGTTGCCATTAGCCCAAATTATTGTCTGTTGGGCTGTAAAGTGTTACACATTCCATGTAATTAACACCTTAAATTTGATCTTGATGGTGTGGGAGCTCCTGGAGAAAGTGAAATAAATTCACAACTTGTATTAACAAAGACAGCCTTTGCAAAGGGTGGAAACCAACAAAATTGCCCTGGAAATGTTAAAATGCTTTATTGGCGTGAGGTAGAGGCCAGTGAGGACTGCAGGCTCAGCGTGCAGAGCAGTTGGCTGGTGGTTCTGCCCTGGTTTTGGTGAGAGCCAGCATGGGTGGGTGATGGTCTCACGGCACAGCTGCAGACCCGCCTGTGGCTGGAGCCTTTCTCCAGGTGCTGGGCTGATGTAGGACCATCTCGAGCTTCCTTCTGCTGAGGGGGACAGCTCTCTCCAAACCCAAAAGCGTGAGGAATGACACCTTATCACTGAGCATTGATGATTAATCAACAAACTAATTATCATTCCCAGAGCAGGCTCTCAGTAGCATTTCTGTCAGGAAGAGTGAAGGCTGAGAAATGAGATTTAGCATGCAGCGAATACGAGCTGTTTCCCACACTGCCTGTCACCAGCTGACACCAGAAGGCTTTAATGTTCTAGGAGTAGGAGGACTTCTTCTGTGTGTAATTGTGGTTTAATGACCAATGTGAGACAAAAACCTTTCAAAAAAGATGAACTGGAATTTAAAAGAAGAATGGGATAGATTTTCTGTGGACCATCATGCGTGTCCACTGCTGGAAGCCCTTAAAAACATGTGGGGACATTTGACAAGAAGTATGTATGTAGGGTTGGGTCTGCTTTGAGAAGAAGGATGGGCTAAGTAATTCCTTGAATTTCTTTCCAGCCCTATTTCTGATTTTCACTATTATTCTTGCCAAAGATACCCAGGAAAAGCAAAACTCCAGATTATTTTTATATAAACATGTTATTCCTAGTTCTTTTATAGGGAAATAGTAATTTCCTAAGTAGTTCAACATGCAGAATATATTCCGTGTGGACACATCCTGGCTTTAGGAGCAGGGAATCGCATGGGCTGTGTTGCTTCCTCACTGGATGTTGCTTGGTGGGCAGCGGTGCGTGCTGCCCCACCATACTGAGGAAACGCCTTTCACATGGGACTTGAAATTCCTCCGTTCTCCCAGCAGCCATGATATGAACCAGTAATATCCTTCTCAGGTCTCGACTTGGATTCCTGCTCGTAGAACCATTAGAATCATAGAATCATTATGGTTGGAAGAGACCTCAAAGATCATCAAGTCCAACCGTCATGTTTCATAACAGACAGTATCTCTTTGTCATTCAGCAAGATAGTTACCCTGCTTGCATTTCTCACATTATTGAATTTCCTAGCCCCTCCAGAGTGCTTGGTACGTACCATAACCCACAGTGTCAGCTCTGACTGCTTTTTTGGGGATGGTTTTCTTCTTGAGGAAAATATTTTCTCCATTCTTTCACTGCTTATCCGTTTAAAATCAGGGCTGCAGCAGCGCTGAAAGGAGTGAGCAGAGGGTGCTTGGTTCTATGGCAAGAGCAACCTGCAGGTGAAGCCTGCGGTGGTGTGGGAGAAGATACACCTTTATCCACACCATGGAAAAGGTCACTCAAAATACACGAGCCTTGCCCAGCCACTGCAGCAATTCACCACCCTGAGTGCACTGGAGAGGTTAGCTCTCCGGGGGTGCATGCTGCTAGCACGCAGCCGGTCCATCCTTGGGTCTGGAAGGGGACTCCGCTTCGTGTTTAACATATCAGCCGAGTCACTCTCGCCACTCACATCATGTGCAGCCCCCGGCAGAAAATCCTCTGTGTAACCATGGGAACACGGTTTTGCTTAAGCAGCGCTTGTGAGGATGCAGTTCATAACGAGCCAGGGGTGATCGGGGTGGGTGCGTGGGGGAGAGAGCGAGAGCATTTGTCTTTAATTTCCTCTACCCCCGCACTAATCAAATGCAAGAAAATTGTGTAAATGAAGGATTATAATTTCCCTTCACCTCCATGGCTTTTCTCAGGTGGTCTGTTGCTGGATATCACTCCCGCCTTAAACACACCACCACAGGGCTCATTTTCAAAATCAGATTTTTTTTTTTGATATGTGGATCAGTGAGATGCTCCATGCCTTGGGAGCTTGGGGCAGCTCCAGCAACACCCGTGGATCCAGGGTCGGGGGGCTCCAGCTTCCCTGGAGCCCAGGGTTAGAGCACCATGAGCAAGGTGCTCAATGCGGAGGTCACATAGCACCTAATGGCCACCTCTGTGGCTCTTAAAGTCATTTTTTAGGGGTTTTGCTGCTGATAGAGTGTGATCCCTAAATGACAATTTTGGTGCCTGCCTTCTTGTATCCTGTATTTCACACTCTGGTGACTACAGGGTTGGTGGCAGAAGTACAGGCCCCCAGTGGCAGTAAATTTATTACCACAAATTGGTAAATCTCTCTCCAAGTCTCCAAAGTGACATAGGTGATACCAGTGTTGGCTTTCCCCGACAGATATGGGTGGGAGCTGGCTGCAGGAGGCCACAGCCACCGCCACCGTGTGCTCTGCTCCTCTCAGAATCAAAGGCACTTTATCTCAGTCGCTGTTCATGTTTTCTCCCGGGTTTTCCAATGATGAAAAGTCACCCTAAGCTGGAGTTCAGCAGCACGTGGACTTGTCTGAAGTTTTCAGTCCCCCACCACACAACATCCCAGGCAACTGTAGGATCCAAACTGCTTTAAGCGTTTTGTCCCTAATTAATGGACATATTTAAGGACATGCTCATTACAAGGGAACCAACATGCTTCAGTGCTGCCCCGAGGAGAGTCTTCCCTAAACCAGCTCTCGCTGCCTCGGCTTTTGTGGGAGCTGCAGGAGAAGTGGTTTTTCAGAAATGTTAATGCAAGAAACGTGCCTCCCTCTCATGCCTTTTGCACATTTTCTTTTGTGTGAATATTTTTTTTTTTCAAATTTTCAGTCATCTACATGCATGACTAAAGGCTGAACCAAAGCCAGTCGGGTTGGTAGATCCATTGCCACAGACTTACACGAGCTTTGGGTAATTGCCTGGTGCACCGGGGTGTCGGAGCTGTGCTGAGAGGTCTTAGAGGTGAGCATTTTGGGTATCAAATGGTAGAGCATATTGGATCAATGACTTGCTTTCATCCCTGCCAGAACGATTGCTATTTTTCCCTGTTTTCTCTGTTTCATTTTTTTTTGGTCTGTTCTGTATTATTGTTTTCTGTGAACAGTCAAAAAAAAAAATCCATCTAAAACAAAGACTAAACACTAGCTATTGCCTGCCCCCTCAGGAGAAACCATTTGGGAACACTATATATATATATATGTATAAAAATTGCTACAGCTATTAAACAGTGAACTGAGACAAAACTGAACTTGCATCCTTGTTTAGCTGCTCAACACAGCAGTGTGATAATTGCAAAAATATACTTGGAGCAAGAAAATGGCACAGGGTTTAGGAAACAGGATCAATTATTTTTCACATGTTGGTTTACTCTGTTTTGATATTCTGCCAGGTTGCAGGGGCAGGTAGCTCGCTTTCATATGGAGGTGCACAAGTCAGACACGAATCTGTAGAAAATCTCTGTGAGATGTACGTAGCCACCTCCAAACTTCACATCTCTGCCATTGCATCATGGAGTGGAGTTAAAAGATTGCTCCACTAAACCAGTCTGCTAATTCCCTCACTAAGACTGAGTCTGGGCAGGATTCCCAGTCACTAAACTTCATCACCTAATCTATGGTTTGCGAGTCTTTTGGGCAGAATGGAAACTCTCCCCAGCTTTTCACTCACACATGGCCCTGCCCTCCATAAATAACGTTTATGGAGAAAGCCTAATCATGCTTACTTCAGGGAACATTGTTTTGCTTTCACAGCTACACCCAGTATGGGACTGGGACCAAAACCTCAATGCCACAAACTTTCCATACTTCAGGATGGTTGAGCATGCATCCATCTATTGGAGCTCAGGCTTCCCACCCATTCTCCAACCTTGTCTCAATATATGGGCAGTCTGAAGCTGGGCAGGCTGGGGAAGTGTGGGTGTTTGGGCACACAAGCTCTTTGCTTTTTCATGGACACATGCTGTGAGATGCAGAATGCTGCCTGCTATTCTTCTCTGCAGTGCTGGGGCTGGATCCAAGCAGAGCATCTGGAAGGCAATGAAGGGCTGAGAAGGACCTGGGGCAGAGCTCAGTTGGGACTTCAGGGTTTGGGGCGCTGACCTCAGGGGAGCTGGTGGCACTCGGATGCCCTGTGTTTCAGCTCTGTAAGGAAATAACGGGAAGCTAATAATGACAACAATAATAATACTTCTTTCTTCATCCAAGGATCTCGAGGATAGTACGTTGAGGCCGGCCCATTATTTTTACTCTAGTTTAGGGTTTTTGACTCTTAGCGGCAGCAGCAGAAAGTGTAGTTTAGCTTGTTTTTTCTCCTCCATCAATGGCAGTCTCTGTTTGCACAAGCCCTTCACTAGAAATGAAAATATTAGCAAATTGAGCTGAGCATGAAAGGATGCTTCCAAGAGATGGTTTTCTTGTTTAACCACCTCTTTGCTGATAGCAATAGTTTCTCTGCAGGATAATAAGCTGGACACCTTCAGCATATATGTTTGCACCTCTGAGGGCAAGTCACACTCCAAGATCCTTCCGAGAAAGGGGAGAGGAGAAGGAAAGAGGGTATGATTTCACATGCCCTGGTAAGCTGTAACTCTCGCCTCTCCTCCTTCTTTCCCCCCCGCTGAACAGATGAGGGAAGAGGCAGGGAATGGTTTGGGTTGCTTTCAAAGTGACTGTCACCCTCTAGGATGGTGTTTTCCCCTGTTTGTGAAAAGGCCTGAGACTGACCGACATCTCTGCTGCAGAAAGCATCTTGTGCCTTGCTGCTCACATCACTGTGGCACATGCTGGACTTTGCAAATAAAAGCACCATGGCATATCCTCGGGAGGTGTAACTATCTTAGTTGCCCTGAAGGCAGTGGGAGGAACTGCTAGCTGCAGAGCTGGCTTGTTCTAACTGCAGAAGAGCACGTGCTGTGCAAATTACGTGATCTGAATCTTAATCAAATCTTGTTTGCATCATTGATGATTCTGGCTCACCCACTGGGCTGGATTTTCCTCTTGTTTCCAGGGCTGAAAGCAGGAGGTGTGCTGTTTTTGGGTGGGCTGGGACAACAGGCAGGTTCTCTCCATCTGACACATGCCAGAGAAAGTAGAGAGTGATTTGGAGTGAGGGCTGTCACCAGGCAGATCTGGGTTTGGGACCTGCCCCCACTGCAGCGGTGCAGGCAGGGTGCTTGGACGGGCTGCATAAGCTCCAGGCACAGCCTCAGGTTGGAGGGCAGATTTGAGCCCCCTCTTTCAATACCTGAGATTTGCTGTCATATTGGCTGTTTTGTCAGCAAATCATGGATGGAAATCTCCTTTTTCTTTTAAAAGCAGGTGATGTCAGAGTCCCTTCATGGAGGAACTTTTATTTTCCCACCTTGCAAAAGAGACGTGTAAAGACGGCCAGGCTGCATGTCTGAGACTGTGCTAGGGAGCAAGGTGGGCTTGAGCTGGAATTTTCCCTGGGTATCCTGTTAGACACTCAAAGCACCACGTTTGTAAGCTGGGGCTGTTGTAGCCCATGCAGTACTAGCAAAAGGTAGGCAGGTGATGGCCTGGTATCTGCAGCAAAGGGGCATCCCAAATGGCACTGTGAATGCCCTGACAGGTGGAGGAAGCTGGGTCAGGGTTCATGCCAGCTCTTTTCTAAGCCCGTTTCTACTGCACTGCACAGAGCAACAGGGCACAAAACTACTTCTGTCAAGATGACAATGCATCTTCTGTCTAATGCCATGAAAGACACTGGCTGATTTTTTTCTCCTTCTTTTTTTTAACAGAGTAGGAGTTTACCTTGTCAAAACAAAACAAGCCTGTTAGTGGGCTGGTGGTAGTGTTTCAGGGTGGATACAGAAGATTCAGAGAGTTGGATTGCATCCTTTTTTCCTGGCACACAGTGATTTTGGCCATCTCTTGCCCTTGAGCATTACCTTATTTTTGCTTGTAAAACAAAGACAAAAGTGCTGTGTCAGCTGAAAGGACCCTTTTTTATTCAAAGAATTTTGTAATACGCAGAGTAAAGGGCTGCAGAAGGGCAGATAAGTGGTAAGTGGTTAAGTTATACAGCAAAGCAAACTGAAAGATCCAAGCCTATGTAACCATATGCAAGAATTATTTGGAGTCACCAGATGGCAGGATTCTAGACCAAATTTGATTTTATTCTGCAAATCAAAGCATAGCATCTTTTATAAATGTCTGTCAAGTGAGACGCGGATCTTCTTAAATGCCAGAAGTGTTAAAGTACCACCACAAAGGATCCAGCTGCAGAGAGTCTGGGAGACATGGTGAATAATCAGTAAAATCTTGCTGCCAGGCACGGTGGTTGAGCGGGGTGCAGCTGCCTTTAGAAACAACTGGCACAGGGCAGTGGGAAGCTGTGTGTTTCCAGGATTTCCACCAAGGTGGGGTGTTTTTCTGGAAGAGATGCTGCAGCCCAAGCAGGACTCAGTGCTCGGAAGCACTGCAGCTGGGAGACAAGGCCATCAGGGCAGCTAATTGCTGTGGTCTCTTCCCCCTTTCCTATTGCAAACCTGGAGTGTGTCAGCTGTAGACCTCAAGAGTCATTTTACTAGGTGGCAATAAAATGATACGCATTTCCAATTAATGGTGCAGGTAGCATTATTTCATTTTTCATTGCCTGCATGATGTAGCAGTGCTCAGGTCATTGTGGCCTTTCTAAAGAGGCAGGAAGAAATGGATAGGACTTCTGTGGGATGTCTTTCTAGCAGCTTTCTTTTGCTTTAATAGAAGACATCAAAAGAGATCGTAGAGAACTTACAGTAGAGACTAAACCTGTAGCACCAGCATAAATAAGGCACACAGTCTTTTGGATTTAGAGGACATCCCTTCATTTTTGCTCAGTACGGTCCAGTCTCTCCTTTTTCAGTTTTCATGACAGATCTGACAAAGACAGTCTTCTCTGAGCTGAGCTGAGCGCACTGCCAGACACTCAGTTCTGTAAGAGCATGCAGTTTTGATCAAATCAAACCAATTATCCTGCCAGAGTTATAGTTTACCATGCGGAGTGTGTCCATCTTACAAGACACTGCTGGAGTCTTTTTTTTAATTATTATTTAATGTACATATGTATTATTTAGACCTACACCATTATTACTGTGCTAGAGAGAAAATGACACACTGCCGTGGAGGTAAGCTGCCTTCAGCTAAATAAAGACTTAATTGTGGCACAAGTAATTCAACACACATAATAGAAGACAAGTACATTCAGTCTGGAAGATGGATGATGTTGACAGCCTTTGAAAATTGTAAAATGTAACTGTTATTAGAGCAAGGTGGTGGGTGAGAAACAACATGACCCAAAGTGGATCTTGTCAGCAAGGCTAATATATTTATCTTGAACGACTTGAGAGTTGCTGAGGAGGAAATACAGCTGGTTTGAATCTCCTGGTCAGGTGTGAGATGCTTGGGAGCTGGTCACAGAAAAACTTTTAGAAATGTAAAACTGCAGGACTGGGCTGTAAAAATTAGAATGAAATCAGGAGAGAGCTCAGCAATATTACAGTGTTAGTTCTGCAGGGCATTAAGCGACGCCTCTGAGCACTATTTGTTTTCTCTTTAATTACTGGAGAAGTGGTCAAGCTGGAGAAAGTTTGTTCCCACATACCCCAGGGCAGAGGCTGTGCAGGGAGGGCTGTCAGAGGCGACCGGTCTCAGCAGACTCTGTGAGCAGGCTCCCATCTTCTCATGCAGCAGGCCTGAGAAGGAGGACTTTCATCCCAGGAAAGAAAAGAGGAGGACATTGCAGTAAAAATAATCTAGGCTGCTTTGCAAGTCATTTACGAGCTTGAAAAGAGTTGCTTATTTTTTAGAGCACATTGGAAATTGTTCATTAATGGATTTTTTTTTTTTTTTAAAGGTCTCATATTTCCTGAAGGGAAATTACTCCTCATTCTGAGACTCTCAAATTCACTGTCACTCCATCACTCTCCTAATGTGTGATGCTCTTAAATGCACTTGGCTTTAACTTTTCAGCTCTTCTGAGCGGCATCGCCCTCTTTTCTCACAGTGCTTTTGTGTTTTTTTTACCAGCCCTTTCCAATTCTTACACTGTTGTCGGCTTCCTTCACAACGAACCGCCTCTCTGACTCTTCTCCCAGGGCTCCTGTATGAACTCTCTTATGCTTTTATACCTAGTGTCTGCTGATAATTCCTTCAAGACATTTTTTAAAATGCCTTTTGTGCTTCTTGCAAGCTCTTTGCTCCAAGCGCCTCTCCACTGTCACCCTCTGCCTTCCCTGCTGCAACCCAAAGCACACTCCCTCTTGAGTCTTTCCCATTCAAGCTGCAAAAGATGATATGTTAAGTTTGAACTGACGAGGGTTTGCATAGGACTGACATCTTTTTAAATACCCATCTCAAAATATTATTTTGCCTTGTTACATGGTCTTTTTCTTTGTTGTGGCTTTTCTTAATTATTTTTAGCTTGCTGCTGTAAAAATTCAGAAGTAAGGATTCACTGATCTCTGAATTGATTTCCACACATGCTATAGAAAGCATGGTGGAAATTACACTGGAAATTGAACATTATATGGTGTGATAAATAGTAATTTGGAGATGTATTAACCTGCTTCCTTTAGGTAAAGAAATGTCTTATACAATAACTGTCCTCATTCAGGAGCTGACATTTCTTCCTGATGAGACATTTGTCTTATGGTTTGTTATCTTTCCATGAAAACACTTCAACTCTGACCTTTCCAGATGCTATAGTGGGCTATGCTTTCACACTGGCTGGCAGCTTGTGGTGGCATGAGGGCAACTGGGAATAAGAGGTGTTCTTCCCATCCTAAGTCATTGAGATGGTGACAACTTGTTGAAAAGCTCCTTGATGAAACCTAATTCCCTTCCTTTCACTTAAAGATAACTTATCTGGCAACGTAAAAGGAGCTGTTGTAACAGAAGATCACGTGGAAGCGTGAAGCAGGTTGTGTGCTGGGGAGAGGGGTTGCACTGCTCCCCGGTACTGCCGAAAGGTAATGTCCCCTGGGGAGGTGACAGCTCAGGGAGATGACAACCTGTTTTCTGCCTGAGCTTCAGTGTTATGAGAGAGATTTGGGCACGTAGCAAAACAGTGCTGAAACAAAGCCAGGTGCTGTCATTTTTGTTTGCTGATTCAGGAAGTCGGGTCTCCTCTGGTCTTTCCTTGGCTTACCCTGACCTGGGATGAGTGTAGAAACTGGCTTATTTCTCTAGGAAATGCGGAAAGCCATGGGAATAAACTGCACCATTTTAAGACTGTGATTATTTATTGCTATATGCAGCCAGAAAAGGAGTAAAATAGGACTAGAGATAGACTCATGGTGTCACAGCCCCTTCCAAGTTCAGGCTACGCACGCACAGCCCTTTCTCTGTCTCCTTGCTCACTCGAGGGTGAGCTCAACACAGCGCAACTCCCCCTGAAGTCGCTGTGAGATCTGCTAAGGTCAGTATACCAGCATCGTGACCTAATTTCTTTTGCAGTCACTGCCTGACTGGCATAACATAAAGGCTGTCCTTGAAGTATCTACTTAAAACAAAACATATGAAATGTATCCATGCTTTTGGGAGTACCTTAGATCTAACCAGTGGATCCTTCTACAAAAAATGAAAACATCCCCAGAAGATGTATCTCAGTTTTGGTGTCATCTGACTGAGTCAAAAAACACCGGTTCATGCTCTGTGTCACCAGCATGGCTGCAGAGAGTTTAGGGCAGCATCCCGGGGGGCAAAGGCTGTCTGTACAGATGGACAGTGCATGCCTCTGTGTACACCCCATTAACAGGAACCATGAAATTTCTGTCCCTCCCATTTGCATCTAACCCTCCCAGAGAGATGTCATGGACCTTGTTAGCTTTTGTAGTTGGTTTGCATTTTCCTTCATTGTATGCTACAACCCGTTTTCTTATGTTCTTATGCCCCCTTGAAGAGCCCAGGACTTGGTACACCGTTCTCTCCTTGCCAGCCTCCCGCTGGAGTCAGACTCTGGCTTCTGCAAGAGGGAAATCAGAGGATCAGGATAGACACGTGGCCTCACAAAGCTTTCTCTGTAAGGAGAGAGGTAGGGAAGTGGTGAACTGTTGGGCCTCATTAAAAGGAGCCCAGACAAAGCCACAGGAATGACTGAGACAGCTGAATTCCCTCAAATTATTATCCCTTTGAGTTTTTGCTGTGAAATGATTTTCCCTGCGGGCTTCTATGCTGTGCTCCTCTCAGCAGTGACTGCGCAGCTCCCGCAGTGTGCCTACCTGTACATTGGTCCTTCTGTAACCGTTTTTGGGAGAGGAAGTGCTCAGTAACGCCTTGGTTTTGAAAGAGTTTTAGGAATATATGTGTATACTTTTTTACATTAGCAATAGCTAATACTGGAATATGAGCCTTGTGCTAGAAGTGTCACACTGCTTGTTTCTTCCAGTTTTCTGTCCCACCACCTCCAGCTACCTCAAACAGAAAATTTGGTATCACAGAGACAAACCCACTGCTCAAGAAGAACTCCATTGTGCTGAAGCAACAGCAATGTGGGAAACATTTTGTACTGGGGAGCTTTAAATGTCTGCATGGGTGTCCTAAGGTCGAGCTATTGAACACTTGAGAGACAAGAGCTGAGATCTTGAATATGACTCCAAATTTTGTGAAAGGCTGATGAAGTGATGGAAGGTCAGATGTGATGTGTTTGCAGTAGCCTGTGCTGCTGAAGACACCCACTGCAGTTTTTTGTGCTTGTTTCTGTGCGTACAAGCGAGCTCATTACCCAAACCAGAGCACCGAGCCCTTTTCACTAAAAGCAAACTAGCAGCACTGCTGATGCCTTCGTGACCCGGCAGCTCATTACAGCATAGGTATGACAGAGCTGAATGCATCCACCACGCTGGGATTGGATCCCACGTCCTCACTGTGTCCCATTGTGTCACTCAGAGTTATTTAGGTTCAGACCTGTTATTTTCACCCAACAATTAGCAGCCTTTAATGAGAAGAGGTCTCTTTCCTCCTCCAGCTCCTTGCTGCTTGGTCATTTCCAAGTTATTGTCCGAGGAGCAATGAGTTTTAATCCAACAAGAGGGGTCTCTATACTATGCAAAACCAGCTGCCGCATCTAATTTCACAGAAGGTGCTTTGGAGTTCCCGCATTCAAAGGTTGGTTACTGTGGTGTGGTCATTTTGGATGGAGGAGATTATTGTGAGTACACTAGTGCTGGGGGTAATGGGCTCCCCATCACACCCCTATTGCTTAAGCAAGGCATGGAAAACCACAGCAGAGAAATGCCAACATGATGATTGCCAAAGGTGTGTCAAAGCCGGGTACTGAGTGAACAACCTAATTATAGCTGGCTGAACAGACTAGTAAGCAGAGGATTGTTGTTTCAAAAGGGGCTGTGTTGGGGGTGTCAAGTGAAAATGTCTATGCAGGACAATCTGCACTTGGGTCTCATTTGTGTGGCAAATGCAGTTGTTCAGGCATGGAGAGGATTCCCCACCAGTGACAGTGTTTTGCAAACACAACTAGACTTAATATACTGGATAAATAAACCCCAGACATGCTCAGCTATGGATTGAAAAGGAAGGAGGTGGGATGGAAAACCTGCCTTGACCCAAAGGCATGGGTATGTGAATTGCAAGGAAAAACAATCACAAATGAAGGTTCTTCCAGGAAAAGGAAGCAAAAAGGCTTTTGCTTTATTTATTAAACTGTCTTTATTTCAACCCATGAGTTTTCTCACTTTTACTCTTCTGATTCTCTCCCCATCCCACTGGAGGGAAGAGTGAGCAAATGGCTATGTGGGGCTTAGTTGCTGGCTGGGGTTAAAGCACGACGGTCCATTTTGATGCCCAACATGGGGCTCAAGGGGTCCCAAGAGATCAGAATCCTCCAGAGTTGAAAATAGAGGCAAAAGTCAGAGCTTGGTTTTGTTTATGCTAGCATGAATCAAGAATAAATCCATGAAGTTGGTGGAGTGATGCTTATGTGACAGAGGTGTAAACGAGAGGAGTCAGTTCTGGCAGTCTGTTAGAGGAGAGTGTGATATTATCAAGAGCTGCCTTTTATCTGCTTTCAATTGCTTATCTACCAATGTTCATTGCAAAAAATAAAGCTCCTGTGCATCTTGCATGTTGAAGTGGGATGCAAAGATTGGCAATGTAGTTAATAGTGATTGGTGGTGCACTGGAAGAGGTGTCCATACATGAGAACAGTAAGCTTTGTAAATTGCCCCTAAGGAAGAGGTAGGGCAGGAGAAAATACGTCCTCTTTGCTCAGGTCCCTTGAGGCTCTTCTGGAAGGCTCTCAGGTGCTGCTGTGACAAGGAGAAGGAAGGAGCAGATGTGCTGGGTACAGCACTGAGGTGGGTCAGCCCAGGAGTAGGGCTGCGGCACAACAGAGCAGCTCCACCAAGCTCCAAGGGCAAGCTTGGCTTGCTCAGCAGTGGGTTATGCACCCAGAGGCTGCTCGCACCTCCCGCGTCGGGAGCTGCCTGCTGGTGGCTTGAGCCGTGGATGTGGCCAAGCGGCGAGTGATTCTACGCTGCGGCCATGGAGCATTGAGTAATGTTTGGTGAGCCGAGGGATGAGGCAACTTGTCAGGAGAGCTCATGAGAAACTCTCTGCCAACCTGTTGGAAAACTGTTTACAAAATGTAACATTTTCTTGAGAAAATGAAATCAAATTTGCCAAGTTTTTTCTTTTTTTTTTTTTAATGTTTGTAACGAAGTATCTCCTTACTCCCTGCACCTTCAGCACTCAGTAATCAGTGTAAAAGCTGATGATGAGGCCTGAAAGGCCAAGTTCCTTGACAGGCACAAGAAGCTCCTTGGTTCTCAGTCTGCCAAGCAGGCTGCCTGGCTTCCCCTTTTCCCCCACACACCATCCCTGAACTGCTCCAGGGTTCTCTGGACTAAGCTGAATTCCCAGGCTGCTCAGGCAGGCAGCTGCCAGGAGCCCCTCCTTGTGTGTTGTGTTTCAAAATTAGCCAAAAATCCTTCAGCATCCACGTTTGGGTGTTGCTGAGAAATTAAATATTGCAGAAATCCAGCTGTGTGAAAAAGCATCAGGCTGTGGGTGTTCTGCCCCAAACCAGCACGTGGGGCTTACCACCCTACACATTATGTGAAGCTGAAACATCCCTTTCCCCACCAACCCAATATGTGACATACATCAAACAGTGTTGGCAAGACTGACTGGTTTTTGTCAGCATTTTGCTTTCTCTCCTGCAGCACTACTGAGGTGAGTGGGAATTGTAATCACTTTCTCCCCCTTCCTTCCAATTAGTGGTCCCTCTTTTGTGCATCCTAAAATTGGCCCCTTGTGACATTTGCGTGTCTACACGGCATTAACATCTCCAAATTGGCACAGAGCAATGCTGTAGCTCAGCAACACAGCCACCTGATGTGCTTCTTTTAGCTAAAATGAGGGTACACATGTGTGCACTGGGGGAGGTTCAGAGGGGAATGGCTGAGATAACTAATTGCTTGGGGATTTAAGACCAGTTAATGGACTTATGAGGTGGATCGTTTGTAAATATCACCGAAAGTTGGAACTGTTTAATTGAAAAGAATTTTGAAGTTCCCAAGGTCTGAGTCCACATGAGCTCCTGTGGCGCCGCCCATCCCAGCACTCGTAGCTATGAGGCGTCTTGGGGGGAAACCGGATTTTGTGTAATCATCCCTTTCCTGTACCTGATGACTGAGCACACGTTATTAGGGCTCTCCTCATCTTTTGGAGCAGACACGAAGCCGAGGTCCTGGCCGCGTGTGGTCATTAGAGATCCCATGGCATTTCTAGCAGTGATGTTCTGGCCAGATTCCAAATTGGGTAATTACATTACATTTCCTCAAATTCCCCCTGTAGTTTCCACTCGATACAATTTTCTTTTTCACATCCTGCCTGAATCCATACTGTAGCCCTGTAACTAATTAATTTAAGAGCTTTGAAAGTATAAAATGCTATGTAAGTGCTGCAAGTACTATTATTACTAGTGTCCCAGTGTGATGGTGAACAGCTGTTGTGGGCCAGCCCCAGAGGTGGCTGTATCAGAGAAGGGGGGGTGCTTCAGAAGAGCTTTGCAAGGACACTCTATAAACCTGCAACAAAATAATATCCCTGGAAAAAGGAACAAGCAAGTAGATCACATATATTGAGCTTTAAAAAGTTTAATACCAGTATAATCTTCTTCTCTTAATCTCCTTGAATAAAACAGTTCAATATATTCTTCTGATGTTGATTTACTCTCATTTATATTACAGTTACCCACACAGAGATTAGCATCTCTTTATGCTAAGAACTGTATAAACTGTAGTAAGGGTTAGAGTTTATAATCCAAATAAATCAGATGGACAAGGAGATGAAAACAGAAGAACTAGTCATCCCAAACTAGAAGCTATGGTTGCATGGACCAACATTTTTAATTCCCCTCTGTAATCCAAGCTTCAGGATAGCCAATTTGCAAAGTACCCACAGGCAGCTTTTCATGGTTGTGACTTCTCAAAGAACAGGAGTGGCATGTTGGTTGAGTTAAATCTCCCTGGAGAGCTGTTCCTGGAGAGGCAATGGACAGAGGCCAACGCTCAGAACCTTTTGAGTCCTTTGGCGGTACTGTTGGGAAGACCAACAGTTCCCCATCCAGCTGCACACAGCTGCCCAAGCACCAGTCTCAGCTGGGGCAGCAGTGCCTGTGCCATAGACTTGCCGCTTCCTTGGCACTAACTCAGGAGCTTGACATGCTGTGAGCATCCCCAAAATGGCCTGAATTTTCAGAGATGCTGAGACCTTATAAGTCAGCATTTAAACTACAGCATCTGTTGAGATGACCAAATACAGCTTTATTGGTCTCTGTTCATGCATCCATGCTTGGAGCTGTTTTTTCCAGTGCGAGTAAATGCCTCTGCTCTGTAAGGGGGCTATGTCCTACACTGCTGGGGTGAGAAGGTCATAGCAGAGGGGGACTCAGTTTCCTCCTTCTTTCTTCCAAACCTGTGGAAAGTGGGAGAGCAGAGACTGCTCAGGTGATGGGGAGGGAAGGCAGAGCAGGGCTGGTCCTGCTGAGGATGAAGCTGTTGTGGTTTTGTTTGTGTGAGACTGCTCACATCCTGACTGCAGGACTTCCATTATTATTTTTTTTTTAAACTGCGGCCAGAGGAGGTGGACTGCAGTTTAATTTTCCCTTGGAGCAAAAGACCAGACTTGAAGGCACTCATGCTTCTTCTCACATTTTTCCTCACTTTTCATGTTCTATTTCCTGTGTGCCTAATGATGCCTCGCTGTTGTGAAGCACAGGTTAAGATTTTGAAGCCTGGTGGGAGTGGAGCACAAGGGCTATGCTCGCAGATAACAGAAACCGTGTGTTACAAGCCTCTACATTGCCCTGGAACAGCTGTGCCCATTGACCACAGGCTGTGGTGCAAATGGATGTGATGTCATGTGTGCCAGCGATGACATGTCACTGAGACATTTGGGTCACTGCTGCTTTCTATGAATCTTGTACCAAAATATTTGCTCTCTTCACCTCTGTGTGACAAGGAATTGCCATGGAGAGTTGATTAGCTTCAGACAAGCACTGCTCCAGTGAGTCTAAACACAGAGACTTAAATTTGAGGCTGGTTGTCGGCACATAGCCCAGACCACCCTGAGTCAGCGCTGTGTTTTGGTGTATAGGAGCATCCCAAGGCACCGTTCGCACGGCCATCTGCAGGCACCATCCTGCCCAGCGAGGAGCACATGGGGGTACCATGAACCCAGCTGTTGCCGGTGTGGTCTGCAAACCGTCTCGAGGGCAGCTGTAGAGCTCTGTCTGCATGCAGAGCAGTCACGCAATCCAGGGCTGCAATAGTTTAAAAAAACACTTGCCTGGTGTTTGTTAACAGCTCTTACAGCTAGGTCAAGGGAAAGGGAGTGTATAGCTGTAAATGGTACGATAGGCTGTTGTTCATGGTCTGGCATTAGCCACAGAGTCATCTTTGGCATCAGTTTAGGCTAAACGCTGGACTACGAGGTAGGACAGGGGGACTGGCATGTCACTTTTCTGCACAATGAGGAAGAGGCAGCTGTAAGAGTAAGCTGGAAAAGCTCTGCAGCTGGAGCTGTGAGCTTGTCTCTCAGAGCTGGTACTTTCAAAGGCCAACCCACAACGCTGAGACCCTCCGTGCTCTTCTAACAAACCAACACTACACATGCTGGCAGAAAACCCGCAAACCTCTCTCCAGTCTAGTTACCTGCTCCTGCATTTATTTATCTTGCTCGTTTGATGACTAAGTGAATTGTTCCGTAGTCTCTGTAATTATTATATTTCATGTTTTAATATAAAGGAACATGCTTACTTCAAGGGGAGATATTATTTTTAAAGGGATGAAACTCAAGCCTGGGGAAATTGCAGGGATGCACTGTACCATCTGTTTAGCTTCCGTGGTTATGGTAGGCTTTATGAAACCCATTTTGCTCAGGAGGATGAACTGGATGTGAATGGTTGACAATGACATTTAGAAGAGACAATCTGGCAAATAAGAAAGCATGAGAATCTCCTGTGGGCTGTTAAATACTGAATAAAATATGAATAGTGCTGTGTTATTACTAAAATGAGCTATTTTTAATGATTCAACTTATAACCCACCAGCCCTCTGACGTGACAGTTAGCAACAGCACTCAAAAAACATGAATAATAAAGCAAGCAGTTTAAAAGTTGGCCTATATATTAACATATATTCTGACATAGGTCTCAGGTGTCTCTAATGAAGAAAGATGATTGCACAAAGAGCTAACAAGAAAATCATGGCTTTCTCCCTCCCACCTGAAAGCTATTGATTTAATCTAGTGTAATGATGCAGAGAAAAACCAAACAAGTTTGATTAAAATTTTCTGTGCTGTTTTTGAACAGAAGCAGGGAGCTGTACTCATACTAGATGAGGGAAAGGAAATAATTTTCTGTTTAATAGCCAGGGAAGAAAATGCTCAACAAGATTTAGTAGAGTTACATTTTTTTGGTTTAGCAGTCCAGGATAATTTGCACCTAAGATCTTTAAAAGTCTGGATGAGATTAGTGTTTCTGGTCAACAAATGTTAATTTTTAATCAATCTTGGATTACCAATAAGGAGTAATAGACCACAACAAATATGGGAATACAATGTTCTAGTTGAGATAGAGACCTGAAAGGGGAGGAGGTCTTTTTGGCCCAAGTCTAACTTCTAGCTGAGCAGGTTGGTCCAACTGTTGTCCAGCTTGGAAGGTCTCACATCTCCTTGCCAGGCTTTGCCAAAGGCAGAGAGTTAGATCAGCTCAGTGGTTTGGGCATTTTCAAGGTAGCTGCCACCATTTCTACTGTCTAGGTAAGACTGAGGGTGGCATCAAGGATCCAGGGCTCCCTGGTTTCTCTCCTGCACAGTGTGGAGTGGAGATCTAGGCAACATCCCCAGCTTGGAGTGAGTCACAGGAGATACCTAGTACACAAATGTGCCTTAAATATTGCCTTGCTGTGCAGGCATCTGCATCAGGGCTGCAAGTGGAGACCTTCCTCCATTTAGGATCAAGATCCTGGCTTGCTCACCTAGATTGTGAGCATCTGACATTTTCTTACAAAACAAAACAACAGGACAAAAAAAAAAAAGGAAATGGAGCAAGCTGTCATGATCAGACTGGGGCCACTGGCTTGGTGGTGGGGCTTAAAAAAGTTAACTGGAGCCAGGGAACATTTGGGGATGCATTAGTGTTCTGGAGCACCCTGACGGAGGGGGGAACAGGAGTCAGCAGTGGGGTTACCCCACACTGAGTGGGCTCAAACCATTCTCCTAAAGACTAGCTCAACCTCAAGGCTGCAGCTGCGGTGCCGTCTGCCTCTCCTGTTAGAGCCGCCTCGCTGGGCCGTTGCATGGTGGTTTGGGTTGTTCGGTGTGAGCAGGGAAAGTCAGAGGTCTTGTTTCTGCTCTTGGAAAGGGCACTGTTGGGTCCCAGTTCTGCTCTTAGGGCTTTTTATGTCTTTTATATTTGAGGCTCAGTGGAGAAAATACAGAAATTGTGCTGGAAGCAAGGATCAGAGCCCAGGAGTGGGCTTCAGTGCACTACAGAAATTTTAAGATGTGTTGTTCGAGGCCCAGAACATATGTCAGTCCCTTCACTGACACGGCTGCTTCTCTCCCTGTGGTGGTCCTCCTCCTCTGCTGCGACGTTTTAGCAGAGTGCTGCACTGGCAAGCACTGCTGTCCGCCTCGGTGAGGAGGATGTCCGGTTAGCAGGTTCCTCAAGCCCTAAATTCCAGGAATTCAAAGGTTAACTGGGCCAGGGAGCAGCTTGGGGATGCATTAGTGCTTGGGACCGTCCTTCAGGAAGAGGAAATCAGCCACTAGGGACAGATGAAGAACCATGCTGACACACAGCAGGAGGATTAGCACTCTGATAGAGATGCTGTCTGTGGCTTTGAAAAATTATCCCTTGCCACTGGAAGCAATGGTCTTTTGGTCTCTTTCCTGTCCTCAGTCCTGCTGTCTTTGAGGGAGAAGATGCCTCCATACCGTCCTGGCAGGGAATGCAGGAGCACTGTGGGAAAGGCATGATTTAGGAGAGCAGCTGAAGTCCTTGTCTGTGTGCTGGGCTTCCTCGAGCCCCTGCGTGTGTGTGGGACTGAGAGCGTGCGGGGAGCTGGAGTTCCAGGAGTGCAATGTGTCCTTTGCACCTCTTTGGTCCTCCCTGTGTCCTGTGTGTCCCTCTCTGTGCACTGTTTCAGTCCCTGCTGCTTAGGTAAGAGAACCACATCTGGAGCTGAAATTACAGAAACGAGCCAAATCAACCCCAGTCCCAGGCCGGGTTAGCTCACTGGTGAGCTGTGGTTGTTACAGTTCCTTATGGAAGTGCAGTTTCTTCCACCAGTTGCAGGTGAGCTGCTGATTTATGCACATATTAGTATTTTTCCAGGGCTTTGAACAAGACCTTGTCTCCATCCAGAAGAATTAAGGTGGATGATTTCGAAACCAGACGTTCATGAGTAAATCCTTATTTATGTGAGAACTTCCACAAGCCTAAGCTCTTCACTGCCATTGCACTTGTAGTGCCTTTAATGGCTGTAGGTACATAACGGGTAGACCTTCAGAAGAACAGCATCATCAGTCAAGTTCAGTGATCCTTTTCCAAACAGATGTTGAAGGCTTTACCAGGATCTCATGATACATACACCTGGAAACCTCTGAATTTGATTTAAAGGTACTCACAGAGTAGTAATTAACTCAGAACTGCCAAGCACAAATACAGTTCAACGAAATAACATTTCAGCTTTTCAGCGCTTAAATGGAAAAATGAATTAATCATTGGCAATTACTGAGTTAAAAGACTTAACTCATGACTTGAAATACTCCCACACAATCTTGTTTCCAAAGCTTTCATTAACTGAGCTAATAATTGCTACTACAATTAGAGATGTGAGGCACTAAAAAGTCCAAGATAATAAAACATATGTAGTTATTTAAAAAATTTACCAGTCAGTTTTACTGTGTGTAAGAAATTCACCTTGTCTCTTGTTTGGAAAAGTTCCGTTTTCACACATATACTAGCCTTTTTGGACAGTAAAACTGTCTCACGTGGCACAAAGCATCCCGGGACAGCCCCAAAACAACACTTTGCTCTGGCTCCTTGTGTTTACTTGGGGGACTCTGTGGTCACCATCCGGGGTTTAAATTTGTGGAAAGGTTATTCATTCTGGAGGATATGGAATGAAGCAGGTATGTCTGATGGTTTCTGATTGGGTCTTGTATCAGCATAGATGGGATTTTTTTATTAATTTCCCTGTTTTTGTCCTGTTTAATACAAAGGCAATTCAGTGTCAGTAATTGAAGGAATGACATCAAGTGCTAAACTAGGCCAATACTGAAACTTCAAACAATTGTGCCTTTATGGCAAAACATCTTCCCCCAAAGGGACGGGTTCTCAGCCAAAAGGAAAGCTTGGAAAAAAGAAGAGGTGCGTGGGAAGGGAGGTCACGGGGATGCAAAGGGTGGCTGGCAGTGAACTGTTTGGGAGTTTGGCTGGTGGAGAAGAAGGGAAGAGAAAGAGGAAAAAATGGACTCCTTTTTTTAATTTTCAAAATAGTATTCTCTCATGTACAGATTAGCCCAGCTTTGATCAACAGAAGGGTTAACAAACACACAAATGGTTTTTTTAGTCTGATCTTATACAGATAACTTTTTTCTTTTTAGCTTGTTAGCTTAATTATTTCTTGCCAAGAAAACATGGAAGAATGCTGCTTTACATCAGTACAAAGTGATTTCTTTTCTTCCCCCCCCCCCCCCCCCACCACCCCTCCCTTGTT
>NW_009611728.1:94687-108292 GCF_000690535.1 Cariama cristata
CTGAACAGGAAAAACAGTTACTTGCAGGGCTGTGGTGTGTCTCAGGCATTCCCCAACACCTGCTATGCGGGGACACAGAGGCTCACCCAGCAGGGTTTGCACAGCCGCTTTCAGGGCGAAAGAAGGACCCTGGTGCAACGCCAATAGAAAGTGGGATGCAGCCTTAGGAGGGATGAGGACTTGCTCTGCATTCCTATAGTTGTGTCTGTGTTTGTGGAGTGTTACTGGGTGAATAACTTAAGGCTTTTGCCGTAGTGTTGTACAGTTTTTGTTTAGCAAAAAGCAGAATGGTAGAAGACCAGAAATAAGAGTCCTGGAGAATGTAATGAATGAAATAGGGTATTTGGAAGTTATTCTGCTGTATAATTCAGCAGCTGTATGCAAGGGGAACTGGGAAATTCAAACAGCTGTGGTAAAAGGCAAGAAGTTAAGAGGGGAGGCAAATGTGTCTTGAGGTCCTCCCTCCCTGCCTGCCCATGTGCTGATGGACACTCTGGGATACAGCTTTGCTTTGCAGTGGTGATGGACTTCACACAAATTCTTACCCTTGTGGCTTGTCTTACCTTGTTGGCTTGTTGGTGATGGGCTGAAAGCATGCTCACTTCAGAAATTCTCACTGGTCTGGTCCTCCAGCTGCAAAAAACCCCCGCTATTTGCAATTCCTTAGTACAAAGCTTCAAGGCTTTTGGAAACAACAGGAGAGAGAGACGGGCTTAAACCAGAATCGGAACATGTTTAGCCATTGAAATCCTCTGGCCTTGTTTTTGTTGGACACTGCAGCATGTCTTTGTGGTATCAGTCAATAGGCAAAGCATTTGCAATAATTTGTTTGATGAATTTTGTGCATTTTTACTCTTCCTAATTATACTAAAGCAGTGTTTGATGTCTCTGTATTTTTTTTTTTCGATATTCAAATCAGATCCGAAGCATTATGCCAGCATATTCCTGCTTGTTGAGGCTATGGATGAACCATTCGCTCTGACTATTTACCATTCAATAGTCATTCTTCCAACTCCATGATTGAGCAACCGTGTGATTTAATACTAATTTTGTTACTTGGCTGGCTCTCTGAAAAACCTACAGAGAGGAAAAGAGATTTCCAGCTTCTCCTACCAACCTAACTCAGTAGGAGTTTTTCCACGAACTTGCTTTTCCAACCTCGACAATTCTATGATATATGGTATCTCTAGAAAACTTTTCAACCAACATTTCTATGAAAATAGGTCTCTTACAAATATTTGAGGAAAACCAATAAAAAGGGCCACAAACTGAAGCAGATTCATGGGCTTTGCTCACATCACTGAACATTGGTATATGTTTTCCAAGCTGTCATGTTGATGCCTTTTCATCTGATTCATCTGATTTCCATATAATAAGAAAAAGAATTGTTTTTCTCTAAATGTAGGCAATTGGATGAGCCATAAGTCAGAATTAAAATATGATTATCTGTTACGAAGATCACAGATTCCTTTCAAAGTTTCTTTATTTACAATCCTTTTCTTGGTGACATTTCAATTCTCAGGAAATTATGCTCTAAATTGTACCTAACATGCTCACCACCCACATGTAACACATGCAGTAAGCTTATGAGATTGGAAGGGTGAATGTTTCCATTTTAATTTTGTTTTTTAATGAGATTTTGGAGCAGAGGGTGACTATTTTGCTAAAATATAAGGCAGAGATTGCACAGCAAAAGAGTCTAACAGGGCTTTCAATGGCAGTTATCTGCAATATTTTTTTCCTGCCATCTGGGTAAAATCCATCCTGTTCTCTCCAAAGCAACGTAAAGGTTCTTTGTGTAGGAGAAGTGCACAGGGCCAGTAAAGCAGGAGTCTCATCTCAAGTCAGCTCTGAGGTTGCTGCTGTGGTTGGTATAGGGGGAAGGAGAGGCCCCTGAATGGGATAACCTCACTGCAACATAGATTGCCTCCTAATGCCGAGCATCGTGCAGAAGGCGCTGGGCTTTCCCCGCTTGGGCTTAATCAGTTTAGTAATATGAATGTAACCTATGGGAGCAGTAACAATGTGTGGAAGGACGATTTATCAATGGGTTTTGCATTCGTTGGCTGTACATAGCCCTTACAGCAGAGGTGGGCTGGATGCATGGTGCCTACAGCCTCACCTCTCTCAGCCCCTTCCTCCCTCCGGAACCCCAGTGGTTCCCCGCTGCTTTGTCACCAGCACAACAGGATTCAGCTCCTTACGCACTTCAGCACAATTTCCTCGAAAATGAAACCACATCCTTTTTTTCAGAGAAAAGCTTAAAAAGCATATGTTGAGGGGGAAAATAATTAAAGGTGTAATTGGGTCAAGATCTGATGTCTGTTGATTTGGCGTGACCCTGAAGTAACATTGTGGGATTGAAGCCAAGGCCTCCAGTTAGTAGGAGGCTTTCCTTAGTACTAAAGGAGCACAGAACCTGGGC
Source organism: Cariama cristata (assembly GCF_000690535.1). Lineage (NCBI taxonomy): Eukaryota > Metazoa > Chordata > Aves > Cariamiformes > Cariamidae > Cariama > Cariama cristata. The sequence continues at coordinate 97,113 of NW_009611728.1, forward strand.
TGTTGTCTACTGGGAAATACACCACTGGAGGTTATTTTGTCTTCTCTTTCTGGAGATTAATTGGCTGCTTTGCTCAGAGCAGGTCTGGAAATCAGAGGCCTATAGACAGCATACCCATAATCATAAAAGATTTATTTAAGGGTTTTCCTTTCTCATTTCATTACAGCAGCAGCATAGCCTAAAATCTATTTCCATAGGCTTACAAAACTAGCTTCTGAAACCAGTATCTAATGCACTGTTCAGTGCTAAGTCCTTATGGGAGCTGGCAATATTGGAATTACACTATTCCCATAGAGCAGCTGCAGGCTTTACAGCAGGCTGGGAGACTGCCTGGAAAGACCATACGGATTTCACTTGTCTTCATGTTAGGAAAATATTCCCATTCTATACACTAGTGTCCAGATTCTCAGCAAGCCTCTGCTGTTTACAGCCACAAAATTTGTCAGCTCATATGTCTGAATGCTGTGATATTATAACAGCGGATGCACTAGAAATTCCCCAAGCAGCTCTGTAGTTACATCTCCCATGTCCAAAAGACAGCTGCAAAATGTGCTCATTAGTGCACAGTTGTATTCAAGGAACTACTGCACCCCAAATATCACAGATGGTGCTGCAAAAGCATTGGGCTTGGTGTTTGTTGACACAAATAGCTTGGGAGCTGGGGCTCACGCAGGGGAGGGACAGCCCTGGCTGGAGACCCAAGGGTCAGTGCCGTGTCAGGACAGCATCTAGGGACAACGTTAGGTATCAGCTTCCCTGGGAAATTGTTTGTATTACTGTGACTCTCACAGATGTTAGTGAAGATCAGAGCCCACTGAATGGAGGAGCATACCAAGGCTTCCCAGCCTTGCATGGAGAGCTGGTGGGAAGCAGTATGGGGATGCTGGGTGACTTGCTGAGATGCACAGAGGCAGAGGAGAGTCAGGATTGAGCCCACATTTCTGCTTTTTAAATCTTGGCCCTGAGACAGTCCTTTCTCGCTTCTAAATTTTGGAGTGTCCTGATCTAGATTTTCTTCGAGCCTGTCTCTGATCCACTCTCTATAAATAGTCTTTGCATTCAGCAGCTTAGACAAGGGGGAAAAAAAAGGAAGGGGTAAACGCTTTGCTGCAGAGCTTGCAAAGCTCACCTTTTCAAACCATTCTTGTTAGTAGGAAGGGGAGGAAGTAATAGGCGTTTGACTAAGTTAATGTACTCAGTGAACCATTGGAGAGCTGCCAGCTCACATTTTTAAATAAATGTCAACATTAATTTTTAAAGTTTAAATGCATATTTTGCATTTTTGCTCTCAGTTCTCTCTGGTGCTACAGCACTTTCCGAGGCACAAGAGCCGGCACGGCCGGGCCTCCCTGGGGAGCTCCCTGGAGGCAGCAGGGAACGGGGTGCTCAGGGCACTGCTGTTCCCATGGCATTTGCTACGTAGGCATAATTTGTTCCTCGCAGAGAAACCCTTACCTGCTGCTTAACTCACTTCAAAAAAAGAAAAAAAAATAATTGCGTTTTTACAGTGCTGTTTATTTCCTTCAGGCAGTACCACACTGAACTCGAGCAAAATACGTGTGTTACAGATGATCAGTACAATGGCATATCCTATAAATAGGGTCACTGTAGTTATGTCAGAGCTTTGCTGAGCACAGATTTAATTTAATCAAGGTATCTTTTAGTGTCAAGGCCCATCTGTTTAAAATTAGCACTACGATCTCTCTAGGCCCTCTTTAAAATCGTGATGGGCCAGAATCCGTATTCCTTAAAGGCTTTTGCTGGGCAAACAGAATCTAAAGTGCTAAAGGGAAGGATATTTTTCTAAGGATGAAGCGCTCTTTGGAAAGCTCGTAGACAGGCAGTAAAAACAAATAAGCGAAGAGGGAGTTGTGCTGTTCACTGGGGACTGCAGGGTGGAATTTGGCAAGAGGGAGGGCTATGGAGAGTAGCGCAGAAGCAAGGTGTAAGCAAGCCATTCCTTGGCACCGAAGCGAGAGGAAAGGTATTTCCAGATGGCAGTCGGAGGGACCAGCTGCAGAGAGGAGAAGGAAGCAACCCTCCATGTGGAGGATTCCCCCTGGCCCCGGCTGAACCGAGGCCAGGCAGGACCGAGGAAGGCAGTTGTCTCCATGTGAGCCTGCTCACATACAGGATGCCGGCTGGGCTCTGCAAGCTGCAGGATTTGTAAGGTTTTCCCCCAGGACAAGATTTCCTAGAGCAAGAGCACTAAGCAGGCTGATGTTCGTCTCTCCTCTCCCCTCCTTTTGCTGTATGATGCAGGCCAAGGTCCCCAAAAGTGACCCCCAGCTGCCAGGTCGCATAACTTGAGTCCCTTCGATCACCCCACCAAGGATGACAGGCATCACATGGTGTTGATTTTATCTCCACAGCACCATAACTTATGAGCCTACCAGGAGCTGATGTCAGTATAAATTTGTTACACATTTTTTGGATTAATTTGGCCTATAATACCACCTGGGAACATATCACTCAGGACATGAGCTTTCCCCTTCGTGAAATGCAAACATTACCGGCTTCTTCCCAAAATCCACAGCCGTATCAGTCCCGTTGGCCACCACAGTCATCACCTTCACCCCAAGGAGAAGAGCACACTGCGCTTGCATCCAGTTAAACCTGGCCGGCCTAGGGATGCTTTCCTGCCCTCGTTGCTCTCCCTCTGCGCCTGTCCTTTTCAAAATATCAGCAGAATTTAAAGGCAGAGCTTGCAGTAAAAAAGAGCTGTGTCTAGGCAAAAAGAGCACCTTTAATCAGAGTTTGCAATGGCAGCTTGCACAGTAAGTAATAGTCGTCTTAAAATCATATTGCTCCTGTTCAGCAGACTCCTTTCTGTGACTGGAAAGGCAGCCCAAAAGGCAAGGCAATGACAGCCCTCCCCGCCAGCAACCCTCTCAAGCCACTGCACCCTCTGTGGAGCCCTTTCCCCATCCATACATGCTGCTCTGGACAAGCAGCAGATACCCAGCTGTACCCCATAGTAACATAAGCATAAGTTGTCTATGTCTGAAGTCATAGATTTAGTGGACCAGTGCCACTAAATCTTTTTTTTATGGGTTTAGGCATTTTTTAAGACCTTCTAGTTGAAAATTCCCTGTCCCATAATGAAGCCCTGTCCCCAGACATGTGGGTCAGAAACCCGAGAGTTTGTGTCCAGCTTTGCATGTGGTCCAAAGTGCACTGGAAGCCTTGGGTCCCCAGAGCTTTCGTGAAGAAACTGCCCTCAGACTGGCCGTAACACTACCAAATGTTGCATTTCTGATGAAGCAGCATATCTGGTTCATGTTGTTTTAGTGTAAACGCTCAGTCAGGTTGGGGCAATGGTCCGTAGCCTCCTCATACTTCCACCTCGCCCACCTTGGGCCCCATGCAGACTGTGAGCTGAGCAGAACCACCTCGGCTTTTCCTGTTGCCTCTTCCCTGCCTTGACTTAGCTTAGACAACTCCCTCTGTGCTTGTCTGTTTGCAGCTCTGCCTGTGATGGCTGCTGCATTCTCCAGGAGAAAAGGCAACGTTAAATTGAGGGTGAATTACACACTTTCATAGCATACTTTTGTGGCTGATGGCACAAGCGACCTGCCCAGGGGAAGACGGGACCACGATGAGCCCGTCTGTCTCGGCAGGAGGAAGTTCTAAGCCACCTCGCTGAACTGTGAAGGCTGAATAAATTCCTTGGCCTCGATGGAATTTACCCTAATGACTTGAGGCTGCAGATGTTTTCCATTTCTCTTTGAACTTGCTCTTTAATATTAACCAAAGTCATTATTAATTCCTGTTTTAACCTAAAATGAAGATTAGCATGACTGTCTGTCAAGTACTCACTAGCACTCCTTAAAAGCAAGTATTTTGTATAGCACCTTCAGATAATACGTATGCAAATGAGATATTACAGATTAATCAGTATGCAAATTAACTCATGTGTTATTTGTGTATACATATATCTTTCCAAGCCTACTGCCTGGATGGCCATGTGTTATTTGTGTATATGTATATCTTTCCAAGCCTACTGCCTGGATGGGCCAGCAGGTAGCTGGTGTGCTTGTTTATGAACCCGTACGTGTTACTTCATGACAGCAGCAAAGCTTTCTCTGGTGTGCATGTTATTTCATCTGCCTCTGCCCAAAGATACAATGCTGAGAGTTTAAAGGATCTTCCATATTTTTCAAAATAATTTTTCATGCCTGTAAATGTTTGTAACTGAGCTGCTGGTCTCCAGCTAAGATCACGTAGTTAGACTTCAAAATACCACCTTTTCCAACTGAAAACACTAGTGGGACACCATCTCTGAGAGATGACAGATTTTACCCAGGTCATTATAATAACAGCAGTGGAAGCTGCAGGCAGGTCATTTGTAAGGGCAGGAAAGAAAACCCAGCATTAGCAAACCTAAAAGGACTTGGGAACAGCTGTTCCTGAATCAGCAGGTTGATGAATAACAGTGGGGACAACATGAGCAGCTGTGCTGGAGGTCCAGCATGAAAGCCAGCTTCCTGGTAGTTTCCCTGTGACAAGCAGGGGCCAGATCCAGCTGGTGGCTCCTGGGAAAACCTGCCTGTGCGGTAAGAGGTGCGAGGGATAGAGCCGAGATCTCCAGGGATGACTGCTCTGACAAATGCATTTCCATCCCATTTGTCTTTCCCAAACTCCAGATCATGTTCTGCACTCCACACAGGTTTGCACCCTACTTACTCCAGAGAAATACGGAGTTTGGCTGCAGATGTTAAAAACTGGGAGGTCAAGGTGTGCATCCATAGGGTCTTCTCATGGCCTGCAGAGCTCTCACGGTACTCCCTGCATCATTTTCTTCCTCTTTTCCTAAACAACATGGCTGATCTCTCAGAGTACCTGGATTAGCAGCCAGCTTTTCCAAAGCCTGTTTTCCCTGCCTTGCATCAGTCAGCACACAAGCAATGTGGAGCCAGTTTGGTGGGAGGCTTTAGTACAGCCAAGTGTAACGATGAGCTGTGGGGTGGACCAGACTTCTGTTTAGTTTAAGAACCTTTTCCCTGTGTTTTGAGCCCAACAGTAAAATCCCTGCATCCAGCTGCATTTCACTGCATCATTGCTTCATAGATCATCTCAATAATCTGATTCCAGAGCTCCCACACTCTATTCCCACTTCTCCAACCATCAGCCAAGTGAGCTGGGTTAAATTTCTTGCAGCGCAAGGGGGACTAGAATAGACTACTCAAAAGCCTAATTAGCAATCTTTTCCTTTTACAACATATTGAAGTTTTCTAGGCATCGAGCCATATTCTTTCATAGCCTTTCTCCTTCCCTCCCTCTTTCTTTCTTTGGTAGCTTCTAATTTTTATTAAAGGATAACAGCATTATTGACAGTACAAGATACTTTCTTGCATACCGCTAAACATTAAAAAGGAAAGTGTCAGATATACAAGGTAAGAGAAAAGTAGAGCTAAAGCAGCTAGGCACATTGCAGGAGCTATACATACAGCCAGAATAAAAGCTATACTGGTGATTTCCTTTTAGTTAGTTCCTGTCTCGGGGCTTTCCTCCAAAGACATTCAGTATTACCTGCCTAGCATAAGCAATAAAACTTTCCAGTTTTCTTCAATGGGCTGTTTCTGGAGTGGGCCTCTTTTGCCTGAGTTTCCTACTGCCGGGGTTGTTCCCCAGACAAGTGGAAGTGTCTCTTTCTGTCTGTGTGTCCCCCAGGGCAACAGCAATTAAAACTTTCTTGGGCATATGGTACATGTTCAACTGAAGTGCAGTCACTACAAGTTTCCTGAAAACCAGAGGAAAACCCTGTGTATTGGATTGTGAACCTTTTAAAGACCTATGTTTTGGTCTTGAGAGTTGGTCACTGACCATCTAGAGCTTGGATGGTCTCTGTGAATAGTGGGTAGCTATTGAAACAATGAGCGGAGTGAGGAGATGCGGTCGTTCAACAGTTGGTTCATTGCTATGGGAGCTTTTCCCTTTCCCTGGGTGTGCTGAAGGAGTGATTGCGGGAGGTTCACATCCGTGTCCTTCATCTATGTCATGTGAGGCTTTAATTCTTCTCCAGCAGCCTTAATGAGTGCCCTAGGCAGCCAAGTTAGATGCTTTTCCTCTGTCCCAATCAATGTTTAACAGCTCCCACCGAAATGACCGAGGCAGGCTCACCTTGAAGAGTCAGTGGTGTGTTGGGCCATCTCCAGCTCGCCTCTATAAAACTGGACCTGCCTCTTAAGGATTTGATTAAGTTCCCACTGAATTCAATAGCAAAACTGCTATTAAAACCTACTGGAGCAGGCCACATGGTAGCGAATGTTGGATTTTAATTTATTATAATAATATCAAAGCTAATGCTGGCTTTGCAATGAACCCCTGAAATGGTGGAATAAGAAAGAGGTGAAAAAGAACAGTGAAAAAATGCTATTAATTCAGAGACAGATATTTTTATTTCAAGTAGATTATTCTTAGAAACACTCGTAGCATTATTTACAAGAATCTTTAAAAAATTGCAGTGCTACAAAACTGAGATTCATCACTGAGGTAAAACATTTCATTATTATTTCTCAAATCAATTCCCCCAGCAGAATATGAATTACAGGATTTCAGCCAGCCTTTTCAAGAAACCTCTTTTAAAAATTTACATAGCTTATAACAGATTGCCAGAAATATTGCAAGCAGCCATTAATTTACTCCTAACCAATTAAGCCTATGCTAACACATGCACTGATATGCACACGCTTGTTCCTAATTTTTCTTCTGCAGTTAAGCATGAACAAAAAGACATGCCTTAGAACCAAAAAGAATTTCAAGGCATTTTCGTGCTTTCTTTTTTCAGACTGAAGGGCAAATGTGCCTTTGATAAATACCATTCTGTTTTTCTCTTCCAAAAAAGAAACCTCTTTACAAATCACTACATTTTTTTCTGCTCTTGATTGGCAGAAAGATTTGCAAACAACAGCATGCCATCAGAAACAATGTCTCCTTTAGCTTTTAAGTTTAAATTGTTAGGGTTTTTAATTTAACTAATTTATTAAGGATACTAGGTTGAAGAAAGATATGGAGCAATGGGATTTGGACTTTTTCGTATTATGGAGTTGACAAGGCAATTTACAAAAATGGTGTTCATGGGGGAGCCCTGACTGCAAACCCCTTTATTTGCTCAGTTTGTTAGTGAGGATGGTGCTACTTTAGTTAAATATCATCACTTAGTAGTAATCTACATACCCAATACTTTAGTGCGTTAGATTTTGATCAACTATGAGCGAACACAGCCTGGGAATTTTTGCAGACCTGTGAGAAAGAAGAGATTGCAAGGAGAAACACTTGTTGTGTCAGCTGCGTGTCCCACTGTGTGTCTGGGGTGTGTGGTTTGTTATCTGAGCGCGTCAAGGTGCATCCTACTACCTGTGGATGCTTCAAGCTGAGAGCAGGAGTTAAGGGGTAGGGAAAACAGCAAAAGGGAGCTTGATAAAAAGAGGAGAATGGGAAAACAAGTTATTTGGCCATCAGTAAATATGCTGTGCTGGTGTCTCAAAGTGACGGTAGTGGCTCCTATATCAAACTCACACTTGATGGAATGGAGGTACAAGAGGACTGCTAGCTGAACCCAGGCCTTCTGCCTTGCCTCTACGAATGAAAATCTGGTTTGTAGACACGTATCACAAGAAAGTTTATGCAACGGTGGAGCAGCCTGGCTTGTTCTCAGGGAATCTCAGGGCTGAGTCAACCCAAATATGGCAGGTCCACCTGCAGCCAGCCTGCAGGAGCCTTGGCTTGCCCTGCAGTTCATGCAGGCAGTACATCTCTGAGTCGGTGCAGCTTGTGCCAGAGCTGTAGGAGTGCTTGAGGGCTGGCGTGGCCATTGAGGGGTCATGCTTCATACTTATTCTCCTCACCAAGTAAAAAGCCAATATGAAAATTGCTCTGCAAAGCTGTGGTCACCCTTGGGAGTTATTCATCTGACCTACTGGCTGAGTTCCACAGCGCAAGAACTGAAGCTAAGCATTTTCCAAATTATAATAAAACCCAAGTAAGACAGATGAGGTTTAAAACATTATGATCCATTCTGTGAACTTTCCACTGTGTTTCAGTTCAAGTGATAATATTATGATCAGCATAAAAAGTCTTGAAATACTGGATTTACTATGGAAATACTTCCTTGTGCACACTACTATACCTGGAAGTGTCAACACGCTTATATACTCATAGCATTAAAAGGCATCACAAGCACTTCTCTGGGAAGGCACCATGGTTATTTTTCGTTCTGATATGGCAAGGCTTGCCACCCTGCCATATATATTAGTACTACCAATTTCAATAGGAAAAAGAAAATCAGTTCCACTTGAATATCATTTTTGATGGTTGCTTTAACTCTTCTGATGGGTCCAAACAAAAGACTCCAGTTTAATGTGTGTGTTTTTTGAGCTATGCCCCTTGCTGACCCTCCAGTTTAATTTCCGTCCTTCAGATGAGATGAATGGAGCGTGAAGCAGGTCATATCTTAAAACACTGACACATGGGTTACAGACAGAACTCACAGGCAGGAGAGGCAGCCAGTTTGTAGATTAAATGAAAGCAGTTCTGAATAGATGGGAGGTCAGCAGGGGCCAGCTTTGACATTTGATAGGACCTTGTGATCAATCAACTCTTTCTTGAGTCTTCCAGGTTTCTTGATGACAATGCTTCTTTAAATAAATAAATAAATAAACAAACCCAGATGGGACATGTCAAAAACTGCCGAAGCAGCTCTGAATTGTGTAAAACGATAGGGATTAATTATTATCAAAGATGATAATAGGAGGAGTTGTTTAAAGCAGCCAGCATGGAAGTTAGTGCTCTTTAATGGCAAGCATTTTATCTGCATGCAGCGATAATCATTTCTTGCATGGTGTGTATTATATCACTACAATTTTGGTAATAATCCAAAAGCATGATAGCAAATCCTGGTTGTTTATGGCACTCAGCAGTAATCAGAATGAGTCCCTGATTAAAAACCTACTGTTGAGTTGAAAGGAAGGCCGAGGTGATATCTTGGCCTCTGATGAAATTTGCCCCCTGCTAAGTCATCCCTGCCAGCATGATTTATCTGGAGGGAGTATAGGAACATCCCTGAGAAGCAAATATTTGGCTTTGGGCATGGACTAGATCTCATGAAATGAAACAATTTTGCCCAAAATTCTCCATGGGAGGAAGCCCCCCACTGTCTGTGTGGTCTTTGCCACAGAAACACACTCTGCAGGAAAAGCTTGTTATGGGAGTATTTGCAGCATCGCTCCGCATCAGACCTGATTTTGCCCCTCTGATGTACAAGAGAATTTTCCCACAGGTAGATCTCATTGGAAAATTCTCCATTTCAATGTGTTTGCTTTCAGAGACAGCGTTAAACTTTTCTGGGGGAGTACACAGCCTAAGAGGGTTTGTCGTGACCAAATGGAGCTATGCTCTCACATGGTTGCAAGCAGATTGTTTTGGTTTTATTTCTCCATCCTTAGGAAAATAAATGATATGGTTTCTTGCTCCCCCTCCTTGCTTCATGCAAGAATTGGAAATATGGCATCTATTTGGGGGGGTTGGTTGTGGAATGTAATTAGAGATCATTGTGAAGATACTGTTTTTCAGGAAAATATTAAATTTGAGAAAAATTGCCAGAAGTTTCTTTTGGGAGCATAAAAGAAAAATAGATGCAAAAGCCTAATTTGATGGCAAAGGATGTGCTGTAATGAAGTGGAGAAGAGCTGGTGAGGAAAGCAGGATTTGGAAGTTGGTCTAGAGAACAGTGAATTTCCCCAGTGAGCCACAAACTTCCCTGTGTGGTCTTAGCCTCTAGCTCATGGTTCATAGGCTAGGGCTAACATTTCCTTACCTTGGGGGATAAACTCCTGTCGTCTACAACAATGTAAAGACAGTAGGCACTGCAGTGATGGAGAACCGTATAAGTAACTTGACAGGCAGAGTAATGGTCTTGTGTTTCAGTGCTCTGCTAAATAAGACTCCCTGGGCATCCCCAGACACACACTTTCAGAAGAAATGAAAATATCAAAACATCTCGTTGCTGCCACAGGAATTCAACCAAGCTGTGATTTCAGAGACACTGGCCGAGTCAGTGCCATGCAAGGGCAGGGCTGGGCAGGGCCCCTGAGCCAGGTAGTGGCCGTCAAAAGATGTTAACTTTCACAAAAACCCATTGATAGTGAGAAGGTAGGAGAAGGGGAATCTGCTAATGATAGTTGGAGAGATGGAGCTAGAAACTCTTGACTTCTCTCACCTTGAGAGAAGTCTCTTTTTGACGGGCTGTGGTCTCTGGGCAGCTCTCTGTACTCTTGAAGTTCTCTGTACTTTTGAAACTCAGGTTAGGAGCCACTTGGAAATAAGGTCCATCTGCATGCCTGCCAGTGCGCCCATTCTATGCCAGTAAACGCTCGCTCACCTTGAAAAGGTCTCGAATTCAACACTAGGGTGTTGCATATAGGATGATAAATTATTAGGGTTACGTGAAACCACTGCCTATAGTTGGTGAAGAATTAGTTAAAATGGTGCTGTAAATGAATAACTTATGAATATTTTAGACCTCTCTTCTTTATGCCTATTTCTTTCATTTGGAGTGCCTCAACCTCCCTCACCCTGCCATGTGCTGTGGGAGTCTTCTCCAGTGCTTACCCGTCTTTATCTCCATGATAACCCAAACCCCTCCTGTTTTCATCAGTTGTTTCATCATGAAGATTTGTACATGACCATTTTCTCATCAGGACACCCCAAATCAATACTAGGTGTGTGCTTAGGAGGAAGACGAAGGTAGCAAGGTCGTTGAAGACATGCAAATGCCAAATATGTATTCCCTGCGAAGAATACAGATTTGTTTTTTATGAAGAACTCAAAGCAAATGCTATTCATGTAATAAGAGATGCATACAGGGAATACTTCTTGTGATCAGTGATTCTGAGAACGTTTGTGAGAGTCTTAAAAGCATTCACAGAATCACAAGAGTTGGAAGGGACCTCTGGAGATCATCTAGTCCAACCCCTCGGCCAAAGCAGGATCAGGTTAGGAGCCACTTGCAACAGCAAGTTGCACAGGATCGCATCCAGGCGGGTTTTGAGTATCTCCAGAGAATGAGACTCCGCAACCTCTCTGGGCAGTGTACTCCAGCGCTCTGCCACTCTCAAAGTATAGAAGCTCTTCCTCATATTGAGATGAAACTGTGTGTTTCAATTTCTGCCTGTTGCCCG
>NW_009611729.1:0-321 GCF_000690535.1 Cariama cristata
TATATGTAATTTTTTTCCCCCCTCAATGTGTACAGCTTGTTTGGCTCTTTAAATCCAGCCCAAACGAGCCACTGCTTCACCTGCAAAGCTGGCTAGCTGATGGCAGAGTCCTAAACAGCCTCACCTGGGCTTTCCACCCACACCCTATACCAAAGGCTATATTTAAGCTCAGCCCAGGGCTCTTAGTTTTTAGTTGGGTTGTCTGGGGGATGCTGGGCTGTCCTGCTCATCTGAGGGTCCCTCTTGGTCCTTGCCTGCTGCTTGAAGGCAGGGAGCGTGGTCAGACTGAGAGAGCATCTTCTGCCCTGCATGCAGCTGAGG
>NW_009611729.1:374-1501 GCF_000690535.1 Cariama cristata
TCTGTGCTGACCCTTGGGGGGGTTTTCCCCACGTGCTGTGCTGCTGGAGCTGTGGTCCTGTAACTACTGGAGTATGTTGCATTGTAGAGCAGTGTCCTTCCCCTGGCTATATATAGCATTGAAATGCCTGGAACAGCAAGCAGGTAGCTCTAAGGGATTATTTACATTTTCTTTTGAGGCACCGTTTAGTGCTCACCTTGCACATATCGCTCCTTTGCGAGCCCCCAACTTCTGGTTTTAATTCCAGCCCGAGTAATTGCATCCTGTTGCCACCAAATGCCTCCCCCTGCCACAGCCCCCTCCTTGCTCTCCTGTGCCCCCAGGGAAGGGGGTATTTTCCACCTGGGACCCCCCCCCTTGGTGCTGCTGGTGGCAGCTGGGTGCCCTTCACCCCCGTCCTTTCTCCGTTACGGTGATGGGCGAAGGGTGCTTTGGGGGCACCGATACCTCATGGCCACTAAAACCCATTGAATCCCCAGGAGCTGGGCTTTTTCTTTGCCCTGCCCAAGCACTTGATTCCCTTTGAAGGGGGTATTTTCCACCTGGGACCCCCCCCCTTGGTGCTGCTGGTGGCAGCTGGGTGCCCTTCACCCCAGTCCTTTCTCCGTTACGGTGATGGGCGAAGGGTGCTTTGGGGGCACCGATACCTCATGGCCACTAAAACCCATTGAATCCCCAGGAGCTGGGCTTTTTCTTTGCCCTGCCCAAGCACTTGATTCCCTTTGCCCTAACTGAGTTTAATTCCCAGTGTTGGGTATGTTTAAGTAATTTTGTTGTAGTTGCAGTACAACAAAAATTGTTATGCTGGTTGCATTTAAATTGTAGAGTTGCCACCTCCTCGCCTGGGGGGCTGTGTAAATATTTGGTGTTTCTGCTCAACTGACATCAGCCTTTTGGTTTCTTCTCTGCTGGGGTTTTGCATGCCATGGCCTTGAGTGGGGTCTCTGGAGGGGTTTGGGGGGCTTGGTTTTGGGGGGGCTGACTTACACCCCGTTGGGGGTGATGGGTGAAATATCACTGGTGCGTCTGGGGGAAGATGGGGTGCATTTGTGTGCCTGTGGGGAGCGAAGCAATGCTGGGTCTTGCTGCAAGAGCTATCAAAAGCAGGTGATTTTTTGCAGGTGGGT
>NW_009611730.1:0-1695 GCF_000690535.1 Cariama cristata
GCTTGTTTTGGGGATAACTAAACCCAAAGCAATGGTCAAGCCTAAGATCCAGGCTTGCAGCATGGGCTGGGGAAGCCCAAGCCTGGGAAGCGAAGCCCTACGCCGCCCAGCATCACCATGTGCCGGCACCGAAGGGCTCAGTGCCCCCCGAGCCCATCCTGCACCCTGTGAAATGGCAAAGAGCGGCGATGGGAGCTGGGATCCGCAGGGGAGGCGGAAAGGGCAGAGCTGGGAGGGATGCCCACCCGTGGGGACATCCCTGCGGGACACGGCAGCGTGGTGGCTCCTACCTGCTCCGCTCCGGTGCTGCAGCAGCCGACGCGCCCCGGCCGCCGCGGCGTTTGGGCTCAGCGGCTGCGGGGAGCGCGAACAGGAAACCTCTGGGTTTGGGGGCCTTTGCTAAATTTGGAAAAGCGAGGTGAAGCCTCTTCGCAGGGAGGAAGAGGAGGAGGTGGGACCGGGTTATCTCTAGTAGACACGGCCTCGCAGCTGGCGACTCAGCTCCCTTGCAAAGGCACGGCCCAGCACCGGGAGCCACCGCCGGTGACACTGCGACGGGGTCCCCCCAGAGCAGAAGATCCCCAGGAAAGCAGAGGGAGGTCACCATGTCCTCCCCGTGCTGAGGGCACTGGGGGAACTGGGGGCACAGGGAGCCTGAAAGAAAGTGCCAAGAGCCCCAGCAGCCTCGGATGGGGCTGACTGACGGCCTGAGACCACATGAATGGTTCCCCTTAAACAGGGTGTTAACTCTGAAACCTACTGGTGGCTAACACAATCACTGCTTTGAAGAGAAGTGTTTGGTGAGCGCACACAGCAGCTCCCAGCTGTGACAGCAGCCCTAGCCCCACACTCCCGGGTGGGGTCCCTGACCCACGGGGGCTGTCCTACTCCTGTGGCAGTGGGGAGGGGACAAGTCCCACACCCACTCCAGTACCTCCTAGAAAGCTGCTCCACCAGGGAAGACCAGAAAAAGCTGATTTCTCCTTCTCTGCCGGGTTTCAGCAGAGCCTCTGGGCCCCCTCCAGCCCCCTTTCCTGGGAACGCGGTGGCTTGAGAACCCACGAGCAAAACACAACCAGGTGGGGAGTGGCAAGGGAAGGGGTTTTGGGGCAGAAACCTCCTTCTGCACTGATTTGCTTTGGGAGGAAAGGTTCCTGCGTGGGTCCCACAGCAAGGGAAGGCCGGCAGCTCCCGCCCTGCTTCCACGCTGGGACCAGTGGGTACCAGCTAAGTCCCCTCAGGAACACAGAGGGGACACAGAGGGGTCGCCAGTGGGCCCAGGGAGCCCAAGGGTGGCTGAACACCCCTGTGGGACCTGGCTGCCCGTCATCGTGATCCCAGCACAGGAGCAGGATCCGGCCCCTGCATCCCTCCACCGCCATGGGCTCCCATGAGGGGCAGCAATTGGGGTGGGGTGGGGGGGTCCTGGGAGCCCCAGGGCTGGCTGCAACGTGTTAGTGTGTGTGTGTAAGCGTGTGTAAGCGTGTGTACGTGCCAAACCAGCCGAGCCAGCTGGTCGTGGCTCTGCGGGGAGCAGAAGCTCCCTCCCGTATCCCCCCGGCACTGCTGGGGAGGATTTAGTCAGCGCTGGGGAGGGTCCTCCCAGGGGCAAACCAGTCCCCCAGGCACTGGGGGAACTGGAGGGACACTGGGGTGAGCGTGGGCCTTGAGTCACTGTGTGCAAAGGGAGGGACA
>NW_009611730.1:1777-2026 GCF_000690535.1 Cariama cristata
AGCACCCGGAGTCCTCCCGGGGGGCTGCAGGGGGGTCCCTGCTGTCACCCTCCCTCCAGGCGGGGGGAAACGGGCAGGTCGGAGTGAGAAGGGGAAGGGAGAGGGGAAGGAAAAGGAGGTTGAGAGAGATCGAGACAGGAGACCGAAATAGTGCTGGGGTTGGCGGGGGGGAGGCGAGGCAGGGCTGGGCTGGGGACGTGGGTCCTGGGACCCCAGAGCACCCCAGTACCCTGGGGAGAGCTGGGGGGG
>NW_009611731.1:0-918 GCF_000690535.1 Cariama cristata
AAGGACACCTGCCGAAGGACGAACGGTTGCGTCAGTCTGTTTTTATAGCTAGTCAGGACACACTGCGACTAGTCACTGAGAGAGACACAGACTCTGGCACTGTAAATTCCTGTCAACTCTTTCTCTTTTGGAGAGTCAGAAGGTACGGACGTCAAACTCTCGGGAATGCCAGGGCAAGGACGCTCCCGGCATTCTCCTCCACTGTACCCGAGTCACGGCGGGGGGAGTTCCACCCACGCTCTCCCTATCGCACGCTCCAGAGCAGTACACAAACGACGAGGAGGACCTGGCTCTAGACTCTGCCGCCAAGGTTGGGTACGCTGTTCCCGAGTCGAACGTAGGACATTCATTTCCTTCCCGGTAACTCTCCTTGGCAGCCAGGAAACAGAACAATCAGGGATGGCACGGGTGGACCTCACACATCTGCTTTCTCTGCGGGTCGACCCTTAGCAGCCTGGACGCTATCATTTTACATTACACCTAGGGAATTTTTTGAGACGACCACACCTTTGGCTACTATTGGCTGCCGGTAACGACGTTTCCTTCACCTCCCGAGGATCTTTGGAGTCGAGTCAAGGGGGAGACATAGCGCTTTCTGCTAAGGAAAGTAGCAAACCTTTTTTGGCCTCTAAAAGTGTTTTCCGCGAGTCAGTCTGCAGGGAGTCCGTGAGGTATTTTCAAGGGTACACTCAACCGCTACAGGCTCGGAGATCACCTGTTGGGCCTTAGACCTGCATAGCAACCCGCACGACTCCATCTGGACAAGCGACCTGGAGGGATTGCCAACAACCTAAGAGTGGCCAGTTTTTTCCCTACCCGTCCATTACCTTAGAGGCTCAGGTGACCTCCGGCACTCAAAAAACGCCACCCACCTCTAGGCGACCTAGGTCTCACGTCGAGAACACCGGCTGCCGTTCC
>NW_009611731.1:978-1335 GCF_000690535.1 Cariama cristata
CTGTGAGGTTTGCTCGCTATTGCTTTGGCAGCTAAACGTCTGGCATGACAACAGAGACTGAGGTGCGTGCCACTTTTTCTAGGGGAGAGACAGCTGTAACTCAAAACCTCCACGTTACACTGACGAGTTGGCTCACCACCTCAGGAGCATACCACATAGGCTGTCTGCTTTTTTCACAATAGGAAACCTACAGGTGACCCAACTGTATTTTGTCGATAAGGTGGTTTTTGGTTAGAAAGTGTAGCAAACAACTAGGTTAACGCCCTAATTTGGACTCTCATTTTCAGCACTCCGTTCCGCTTCGGCAGACCAGCCTCCCCGCAATGACGCATGCGGACCTCGTACGAGGTTCTTTGA
>NW_009611732.1:0-17179 GCF_000690535.1 Cariama cristata
CAGGGACCTGGGCTGCGCAGGCCCCCGAGGAAGCTGCCCCGTAAATCACGCGGGGATTGCCGGCAACGCTGCCCACGCAGCCCTCCGGGTCCCGCGAGGCTCAGTGGGTTACGTGAGAGGCTGAGGCAGGGTGAGCGGTGTCCTGAGCCTCCCTTCAGGGGCTTGGGGGCTCACGGGATCATCAGGAGTACAGGTTCTCCTGGTAACTGGTGGTGAATTACCCATTCTGCTACGTAGGCCCTGCTGTAAATGACTGCCTGCCGCAGAATGCTTTCTCTTTCCATTGTCGATGCCTTATACAGCAACAGCACCTAACACACAGCAAGAAGTGGCCTGGGTCGTAACTCCATACATCAGTCTTGCAGGAAACAATAGGCAAGAGCTCACTTACCTCTCCAGCCAGAGCTCTCGCTCTGCATGGCTCCCTTGGCTGTGCTTTCATGGATTCTGTGTGTTTCCCTGCGTAAATCTATGCTCTCGCTGCGGTACGCTAAGGAAGTTCCCTCCAAGCTACTTTGGCTTCTGGAGGGAGTCTAACATCCCTGACAGAGTAAAGGGCCTATGCAGAATGCCATGGTCTCCTGATAGACATTTTGACAACCTGATCTGATTGAAATGCTGCTGACGTGGCAGTCCGGTACTTCATACTTGGAGAAATCCTCTCATTTCTAATTTATCATCCTTTTCTCTTTCCACTTCACCTTCCTTCACAACTCTTCCATTTTTTTCTCTTTCCAGATTGCTGTTGCTGACTGCTGTACTTCCCTTAAGCACCTCATCCTTTCTGCCTCTTAGGACAGTTATGTTCTGAACAGCATAGAGTCATCTTCCTTGCCATTTGAAATACACAGTACATCCTTTTACTGCTAACTAGAGATTCTGAAAACCACTGGTATGTTAGCTTATAGTTAAAATACTAGACAAAAGGATCTTCCCAGAAATGTACCGTTATCAAGCTTTTGCAACCCCAAATGATATTAATGATGAAACCACACAGATTGATCACATTTCTCAGTTAAAATTTCTCCAAATAGCCCATACTGAAGAAATAATTAACATTTTTTTTTGTATTATATCTAGTTATTTTGATGTTATAGACTTAAATAAGACCAATGTAGTACCATAGGTCACTTAATTGGAGCTATTGTCACATCAGTATCTCTGCAAGTAAAACAAATGTAACCTTTTTTCCACAGCTAAATTGCATACTGCAATTTTACTAGTTATACAGAGCCATTTGTAGAAGAGGTTTTTAAATCACTTATTAGCAGATGATTGGGTTCAAATGCCTTTGCTTCTTACAGGTTCAGTGATTGTACGCTAGTTTGCGCACTGGAGTTTGAAAGATTAATATATGTATATATGTGTAGCTATACAGTTCTTAATAAGTTAATGTAAAGACCCCAACATGCTTTTACTGTCAAAATAATTTTGATTTTTGTATCTAAAAGTAATCTGAACATCTTACTTTTTTAAATGAGTTACTATTCTATGATTTGCATTTTTGCAGCAGGAGCACTTTTTTTGACATCAATGGCAATCACTTGGCTGCAACAAGACACAAAGAATAATACAAGGAGGAGGTTCCCTAGTATGGACAATTCCCACACATCCAAATGCCGAATAATTCTGAATAAGTTTAATAACTGTATATTTCACTAAAACTATGATGTGTCATGTGAAAATGTCCCATTGTTGCTTAATGGAGAGTTGAATGCTTTGGGGGAATATGCCAGGTTTTTCACTGTGTATAGCACCGCTCTGAAGCCATTCAGGTAGCTATCTTGCAAAAACAAGTTATTGAGTCTCATTTCCAACTCCCATACTATAAACTTACCTTCTTGCTTTGTGCTAGTTCAAAGACTGAGCAGAAAGAATAAGAATGACATGACGTAGCAAATTAATTTCTAATTCCCAAGATCTACATGTAGGAAAAGGATCTTTGCCTCAGAGAGTCCCAGTACAATGTTTCTGTGTTTGGCTATGGGATCTCCCCACAGATTGGCCCCTTGCAAACCTCCAGGCCGAGGAGGGATCCGCTGTTCAGAGCATTACCTGTTCTTATCAGGCCAGACTTAGCATCTACTGAGATGAAAAAAAGTGTATCAGTGGATTCGCAATGAGGATTCATTTTGTTTGGCTGGAGAATATGCTGTTTGCTACAGGATGAACTGAGAAAAATAGTATTCCTGCATGGTTGTAAAATAGATTAATTTCTCTGTGTTTGCACCTTTCACTGCAACTGACCCAAACAATGGAACCATATTTCTGTTTTCATTTCTTTTGGTTTGGAAAGATCTGTATCACAGCTTTTCCCAGAGCTCATACTAGATACGCAAAGAAGGCTGTTTATGGCAAAATACCCACCAAAATGTATCGTTGGTGATACACTTTTGGTATAGTAGATTCAGCCTTTGGGACTTGAAAAACTTGATTTAACTGCCTTGAATTATGATTTAAACAGAGCAAGAAGAGAAACTTTTCTTGGCTTTTTAGGTATTGTACCTTTTATTCTCTTTTTAATGTATCTTCTTAGAATTCAGAGCTCTGAATAGCTAAGACTTAAGCTATTCTCCACACGGTGCCTAATTTTACTGTATTTTATTTTCTGTGAAGCAACTATTAGATGACATATATTGATATCAAAGCAGTCATCCTTTTAAGAGATCAAAGTCAGAGAAAATCATCATCGTCATAGGAAGGCCAAGTCTAATGACCCAGATGGAAGGAAGTACAAGGTGATTTTGCTGCCCATAATAACTCTTAGAATCAGAGCCAAATTATACATCAATAAAACATTATTTTTTAAGAAAAACAATACTTTTACAACTTGATATGTGACTAGAAATATGTACGTCTATTACTACTAAAAAAAAAAGAAAAAAGTAATGTTTTATTCATTTAAGGGAAATGCCAGTTAAAACACTGCTCAGGTTTCAGTATCTTTTATCAGCTGTGAAATTAATATTAGTTTCTAAAAACTAGTTGTAACACATGCTGAGACTCATTTCTAAAAATAAGCATAACTCATACACATATGCAGGGTCTAGTCTTCATCAAGTGTAGTGGGAGTGCCATGTCTAGGGTCTGCCTGCTTTTGATGGGCCTCTGAATCTCTGATTTCTTACTACGGTTAGTGGGTCTCATGTACCTCTTTATTTGCACTGAAGTAAGCTATATGCCCAGCTTGTAAAACATTTTTTTATGAGAATACCTTCAAATAACTTTCAGCCTTATTAAGTTGTATTTGGGTCCACTTTCCATCTTGCACTTGATTCCCCAAGTTTAGAAAAATGGCCCCGAGGATATTTGTCATTGCCTTTCTAAATTCTTCTGCATACATAATGCTGTGGAGCCGGTTTTACAATCTCTGTCATATCCTCCTTTACCTGCAGCTCATCAGGAGTTATGGAACTTGTTCTACCCTGATTCTTTAGTGGAAAGACAAGTAGATTAAGGCTAGAAATGAATAGGAGATCTTTAGAAAAACCTGCTGTCTCAGACTTTAGAGCTGTTTTATTGTTACTGCCTGATCTTTTCAAAAAAGAAGATACCTTTGGAGGTAGGGTACTTTATTCCCAGACAGAAGACTATTTTGAGAATGGTGTTAACATTTACAAATTAAAGAAGTCCTTGTTCTGCTTTTCTAAAAGCATCCTTATTTCCTTTGTATAGAAGCAACATTTTAATGCAAATATAGCCACTTTACAGATGCTTGTACCCATGCTTTTGTAAATTTCTTACGGTATGTTGTGTGTTACACTTTACAACCTCTTTCCAACCCTGGTGTTTACATTCTTGCAATTTTGGAAAACATCGGTTTTGTCATACAATCAGGTTTCACCTGCTGCTGATTTTACCGGCTATGAAATGGCATCCATATTTCAGAGGACCTACTCTCTGTTCTACCAGTCCTGCTGGGATTGTTTCTCCATCAAAAGGGCGTCCCACATTTAAGCCTAGGAGATTTTCCATGGTGGATGAAAAAATCCTTCCCACACAGAGCCAGGTAGCAGACAGTAACAACGAGGGGGGGATTGTTTCTTCCTTCTGTACAAGGAGAACATTCAACAAGCAAATGGTGGAGTTGTTACTCACTGCAATGTGGTCATTCTGCACCTCTGCGCAGGCACATCCTCAAAGGGAAAACAGGAACTTCTTTCTCAGCAGTCTCCCTAGCGTGTTGTGTCACCACTGAAATAAGTATGGGATCCTGGCTGGAGACATCTACTATCTGTGGAGTATTTAATAGTATTTCTCTGTGTAAATTCCTCAGCAGAGAACGAATAATACCTTTTCCATATCAGTCACTGTTGCACCGGCTCAGTTTTCCCCTGTCTCTCCTTTAAGCCTTTAATTTGTATATATCTATCATGGTCCTTTTAAAAGTTGCACGTATTTCAAAAATTGCCCCCTTTTCCCTTTCACACAAATACATCAATTGGTTGAAAGGAGTAAGCAGTCAAATGAAAGCTCTAAAGGAAAACTTTTTTGATTAAAAAACTCAAAGTGGAAGATAGTGGAAAGGAGAAACCTTTACTCCTTTATGATTTTGGCAGATTTCTACATGAGATTTTATCTCTGCGACTCAAAAGGTACGGGGCACCTACCTTCACCCCAGCACAGCTATATGTGTTTGGTAGGTTCCAGAGAGGAATTCCTTTAGAGAATTAATTGAAGGGAGTGACTTTTCGTATTTACCTCAGCACCTCAAAAGCCTGATCAGCTGGTCAAATCCCACCTCTCTTTACAGTTTATCCTTGTTTCTTCCAAAAGCAGAGGATGTCTCCTGCTTGCATGATACTAACAAATAAGTCTCTTCATACAGAAATTAAAACTCCTTTTAGAGCCTTTCGATATTTAACTATAAATCCATCTGGTCTTGCTGCCATATTTATTTACAGATTATTCATGACAGTGTCTACACCCTCTTTTATAAATATACTCTCTATAATTTCATAGAGTGAGGAGGGTTAGATAGTTTAACTTTTCATTGTACTTTTTGACACTAACATACATAATCCTTCAAAAAAAATTTTATATGTTGATAACAGCTGCCTTGAAGTATGATAAGATTATATTCAAATTACTTTTTCTTAATGATTTGGGTTACCTTTGTAGTCCCTTAATACCTTTCCCTGTTGTGAAACCCTAAAATTTACATTACTGAAGCCCCAGCTAGTCTGAAAACAGTCTTACACCTCCTTCACTACCTTTATTTACTTGGCTCCTCTGTCCCTGGATTCTTGAGCAGTTCTCATTGTTCTCATACTTTTTACTCTTTCCTCTTGCTCCCTGAATGTGGAAGTGCACTGTAACTTGCTGATGGAAGAGGATGTTATCCCTTCCTAATGGATCATTATTCCATTGAATAATGATTTCCATCTGGGACGGCTGTTAATGGCTACTTCAGGAAACTTCTGGCACATTACTGAATTTGTCAGAAATTGCTTACGAGGTGGGAAGAAGTCCTGAAAGCAACATTTCACCTCTCTTTCCCATATTATACACATGCTCACCCCTCCTTCATTTTCCTACCTTTTGCTTTTAGCTGTATGTATAAATGTATCTTTCCTTTTCCATTTCACTTATATTTTAGTTTCCATCTTACTATTTTTTCCTTAACAGTTTTCAGTTAAAATCAGTTACTCAAGGATTTAAATTCCCCCCTTTAACCTTTCTTTCTACATATTTCTTCCTCACATCAGCAATACAGTCCTCTGCAGTATTGATAGTCTTGGGATTCGTACTCCAGCTCTGTGTTTCCTTGTGCTTTGGTACCTTCTCTATTCTGGATTCACCAGTTTGTTATTTCACAGTGTGATTCTGCCTCTTGGTCAGAATTTGACTCAGCCTGTTCTTTTAGCTGTTTTCTGTTAAGATCAGTTTCCCAAGGATTTTAATCTGTTCCTTTTTCTCCATGGTGATGTGGGCTGCTTTTGATATGTTAAGATAAATAAAATGTAAAACTCCCTCTGTGTCTTAAGATAGCAATAATCTAGTTTATTTCATTTTCTTAAAGTCCTCTAGATCAAAAACACCCCAGTGTGCTTTCAAATCTTCTTTTGTTAAAAACAACACTGTAATGACATTTCTCTGATGTTTGAGTCAGGTATAGGAGGGATATTAAGAATGCAGTATGTGCCATCTGTGGTGGCTGTAGGAAGGAGTCTAATAATTAGAGGTCTCTCTCTCTCTCTAGCTTTGCTTTAATATGTTTTACAGACTCTCACTTCTTCACACGTTCTATTTTTTATGTAATTTTTTTCTGTCCCCTGTCTTACCTTTTTATTTTTTCTTCCAAACAGCTTGACTTACTTTGAAGATCTATTTCCAGTTACATCTCTTTATCCACATGGACTGTCAGGGATTAGCAAGGGAAGCTGGGAGCCGAGCGTGATGACAAGACAGGCAGTGGTCATCTTTGCCAGCAGAAGTCCCATCCCACCGCCCCTGGCCAGGGCAGCGGGCAAGGCCAGGAGGTCTGAACCAGCAGCCCATGGCCCAGGACAGGCAGGGCTGCGATGCGGTGGGGCTGCAGCTCCAGGCAGGCCCCGCGGCAGAGCCTCAGATGAAGGCAGCTCCCATGGGACAAGGTTGGCCCTGGCTGTGGCTGCCCCTCTGGCAGCTGGCTCGCAGCTGGCCCTGACCCCCACTTACCTTTAGGTCATTGACCTCACCTCCATGTTCCCAACTTACATATATTGTTGTGAAAGCTTGAATAATTCCATCACATTGGGGATTATAGCTTTGCATTTACATTAGTGTACTTGGGAGCAGAAACTGATTTTGAAATATGGTAGCATTTTCATTACGCTACCATTCCTATTCACAGAAACCCCATTTTTTTGAGTTCCACAGTAAGATATATGCAACATCACAGAACTGAAACTTCTGTTTGCATTAAGAGACTCAAGATGTCAGAGAAGAAAGATGTAGTTTTCCTGTTAGTGTATAAATAATTCCTGAAGCAAAGCTCTTACCATCATAACTTCCTGCTAAACTTGACTTGGGTTAGCAAATGCTAATGACAGTCTCGTAATGTAAAATGAATAAATGTTATTTGAACTAAACCTATTATTTCAGCAGAGTGGAAATATACTTAATTAACACCCATTCAGATGTTCTAAAGAAATTACCCTTCTTTATTTTTGAAACATCATGTTCTGTTCCAGTCATTTTAGAGGGACTATTCTTGGTAGAATTGGGGCTAAGCCTACATAATGCTATGGCTCTATGAATTTAGGTGGAGTCATTGCCAAGTACTTTATTTCTCCCTGTTCCTTCTAGAAAAAGATTCAGATCTTACAGTTCTTTAATCATAAAATGAGCATATTAGAAACAGGCAGGATGGAATGAATATATGCGCATAAATACAGAGAAACAATTGCATTTTTTGCTATCCATGCATTTTTTCATGTAACTGTTAACTTGTGTGTGCTTCCCACCGAAGTCCTTTGCCAGGATTTGTGTCTATGACAGAGGAGAGAGAATACTCTGAGTGCATGAAGCGCATATCTCTCTTTTACCAGAGGGTGAAATAAAAGGTGAAGAAAAGTAGTTCTTTGCATTACTACTCTTCCCACATGCCTTTTCTTTCAGGCGAAGAGCAGTTTGGCTCTCTTATAGATAAAATAATCTCATTAGGAAGGGATTAGAATGTATAGTTGCCCCTCTGATTGAAAGGTTGTGTCCCAAATTGGGATCTCTTCTGTACTCCCCAATAGATCAAACAAAGGTTGTGATAAAAGAAAAGACTGATTCTTTTCAGGAATCCAAGCACTGCTGTTACCTGGCTAAGGTGGCAGCCTGGATCTCCTAGCCTGAACAGGTGCTGGAAAGTAGCAAGCGATCATTTCATCCTACTCTTCCTCTCCCGACCCAGAGAGATGTACTACTAGGTTTCTTCATGGCCAGCTTTGGGAAATACCTGGGTAGCGCTTGTTTATACAGTTGTCTTACAAATGGCTGAGAGACAGAGAGGACAAGCCTTGGACATGATCCCTGCAATTCCTTTGAGGAGGATCTTGTACAGATATAAGAAATAGCACCAGATGGCAAAGCCAGGCTTCCTGGGAGCGTACAGCGGGCTCATCCTTGCTTCCCCAGATCTCCAGTTGCAGCTCATCGCTGAGTGAGAGGAGAAACTCCTTGTACAACTTCCCTGTTCATTCCAGTGAGAATTGTGGCAACCCTGGCAAAAAGCCAGGGACAAGGGTAGCCAAGAGTGAGCCAAATGTACTTCATAGCTCAAACCTTTCTCTTGTTTATATTTAATCATCATACTCCAGCCATTCAAATGACTGAAGACCTAGGAAAAACAGCTGAGAGAAAGAAACCCAAAAATGGTCTACTGAGATTTTGTGGGCAGGTTATTTACTTTTATAGTTTGGTCTTCTTATTTTGGAAGAGACAGAACACTTTGAATGAAGAGCAACTATATTTTATATGAAAGAAAAACTGAGGCAGCAGCTGCCTTTGACATACAACCTTTTTATTAATAAAGGCTTTTCTGATATTGTCTGTGTGCTACAAGAGCCATTTATATTTTATTAGATATCCAAATACACTAAATACTGATGATGCCTCAAAGCAGCAGACCCTTGCTTTTGCAAATGAGGCATAGTGAAAAGGGAGGCAGGAAATGGTAAGAACAATAGGTCTGGTCCCATTTTCCTTTTCTCTTTATATAGAGATTTAGAAGGAAGTGAAATGGCTCTGTTTCCTCACATCTGACCTGTGAGAAAAATAGCCCGTACAGTCAGTTTTTAGCTTGGGAACACACACAAACTCTATTTCCCAGTAATGAAATAAAGGATGTGTATTCCTTAGAAAGTAAGTGAATGAGAAAAAGGCCTGCATTTGTTCTGGTGTGAGATACTAGTCGTTCCACCTTCTATTTGCCTCTGTGATGGAAACATGCTCATCTGTAGTGATGAATTAACAGACGTACCAAGTCTTTATTGATGACTATTTGCTATTGTGAGAAGCTGTTAACACTGAGGATCATTTGTGTCTTTGTTCAGAAAATATTTGGTTAATTGATAGAATGGGGTTGACCATACAGCCTTGGCCTTGGTACTTTAGTTTGTATGTCTCTTAGCTTACAGCTGTGACCAAAGAACTCGTATTTGTTCCACATGTCTTTAGCTATCTGAAAGTTAGTTGTCATCTCTGACCTACTTATTTAAGCCCTCTCTGTAGCAGTGCTTTTTGGAACGTGAGGTATTTATCTCTCTACTATAGAGATATAACTATGTATACATGCAGAGAGTTAGTCAAGTAACTAACTTAAAACAGACACCTTAATTTCAGGTAGCTAAAGTCTAGTGAGATGAATACCAATGTAAGGTGTATGCACAGGTAATACAACTTAAAAGCCTGACTGAAAATGAGGGTTCTTTCAACACCTACCCAAAATCCGAGCCGCTGCACTTTACCCAATGATTCCTTAAATGCCTGCTGACCTTTCAGGGAGATTGTTGATTGTTCTCTACACAGTTCACAGCAGTCCTACTTTGCTAGCATCCGCAGGTAAACAGTTTTCCATATCTGATGTACATCCTAGTGCAACCACAGCCGCTTTGCTAGCATCTGCAGGTAAACAGTTTTCCATGTCTGATGTACATCCTAGTGCAACCACAGCCTTTTTAAACAGTGTGCATCATGGTCAGTTCGTCTTCTGAAAGGTGCACTGAAAAAAATGCCAGCTGAGGTCAAGGGAAGTCTTCAAAAGGATTAGAGCATGAAAGGTCACAATCCACCCTTTTAAGAAAAAACAAGAGGTTAGGCTGTCAGGTTAGGCTGCCACTACATTTTCCCATCAGATCTCTCTTCTCCTTTGCTTCCACTGGCAAGTGAAATAATTCGATAGGAGGAAAGAGGGGAAAGCTGGCTGGCTGGAGTCTTTGGCTTTGCATGCCTCCCTAGTACTAGACAGAACCGATCCACTGATTGACCTAAACTTCAGTTGCCTCTGTTTTAGAGACTGTTTCTTCAGTTTTCCTCCACCCAGAGGACTTCTGTCAACTGTCCTCTTACGGCTCCAGCTATGTGACTGTAAAATAACTGAGAATAAGTCCCTGTTCTGTTTTTTATTTCCTGAATGTACTCCTAAGGAAGATGCCTAGTATTTCCTCTGTATGTTATCCCAAATAATGGACCTGTGCCCACATGTCCCGTTTCCCTCTGATAGACTTACACACCTTGTTTATGTAGCTGGGAAGTTCCTCATCGTACACTGACTTACTTTGCTTAGTCTATGATGCAACTGGTTTTCTAAAGAAAAATAAAACTACCTCTCCCATTTCTGTTTCCTGTTAGCACTGTAATTACAGTTATTTAAAGGTTTTAGAGCAGAAATACATATATAGGCTCTGGAATCATCGGCGCTCCCCATTGTTTCTGCCAAATTTGCAGACCATCAGAAGCATACTTTCATGTCATCTAATATTATTTTATAAGCTTCCATTAAATTCAAAATGGAGGTGAACTTTTTTAACTGGAGTAATGTGCTGGTTCCGAATAGCGGAAGGAAGTTGAGGCTGGTCTAAACTTACCTAAGGAAGACTTGGATTCAGAGGAAGTGCATTGGGAAGTTTCTGTAACAATTCACAAAGAAAACACTTGTCTGTGTGCAAAACGGCTTTTGTGCTTCCTTCAGTGAACATAAGGGAAGTGAGATTCAGGTGTGCTATTTGTGTGACAGAGAACAAATAGTATTGGCTTCAAAATACGACGTCACAATGCCTTGAGAAGCAAATATTATTTATACACATGTAACACGTGTATACATAGGATAACTATGAACCAAACAAGAAGATGGTTATACTTAATTTTCTTAACTATGTTTTTAAATCTGAGCTTCTCCAACACATCAGAGATGCTTGGACAAAATTTCCTCAAGGAAAAATAAAAAAGGGTAAGACTTATCCCAGAAGTTTGGGATTCACAATTACAATTAACTTTGCAGATGAAAAATTCATGAAAATTCATAAAACTTAGGTGTTAGATGAAGGAGAAAACTGGCACATCATTTGTAATCAAACCATATGGTGTGTTTAAAAGCATAAATTAATTTCATGTTCTCATAGTACTTCACTGGTAGATATTTGTCTCCAGTTTAAAATCCGTGTACATTTTGCCCCTCTACACTGACTGTGACAGAAATTCCTCCTAGGCTATTAGGTCATTAGGTGAGGCCATTAGCAGTGGTCTACGGGAAGCTGCGTTGGGAGTCTGATCATTGTTGCAGTTTCAAACAGCACGCAATCAAATTATTTAGGATCAAAAGACTTGTGGCTGCAGTGCTAGTGAAATTAATAAAGTTTGATCACTTATGAATTTGAACCTCATTTGGATTTCAGAGCTGGCATTGTATCTTGGAACCAGAAAACAATTCTTAAAAGGCAGTTTATATACAATTTGACCCTAAAAATACACTTCTTCGTATGCAGGAACCAATGAAGTGCTCCTGTACTTGACTTTAAGACATAGTATCAATTCAGTGTAATTGTGAAGATTATCAGATTCAAATCATCCAATGTGCACCCTAAGCACAGTTTTGGAGCTAAGAACCTGGAATGCAGACTAGCAGAATTACAGGTTTACCCCTAAAAATGCTTATAAACAGGTTTTTTGCATTAAATTATTATTAACTGTTATTAATCCAGTGATAAAGAAAGTTTTCTTGTGTTTTTTAGACAACTGGAAACTTCTGTGAACCATGCTTGCATGGCCAGCAGGAAGTCTTGACATTTTACTAAAAAAAATAAAATTTATATAATGACTTTTGCGATGACAAGATTTCATATGTTAAGTAAATGCAGTCTGACAAATGTCAATCCACAGTTCCATTTCAATAAGATTTCCTTCAGGAAAAGATTTGATGTACTTGTGTCATGAGTCATTATAAATGCCTGAGCTTTAGGAAGGAAATTTATATGAAACTAGTAAATAAAGATATTACACCTAGAGCGGTATTTGATGTGAATGTGAATAGTAATTCTATATTTATATTAATGTAACTGTCATCTCTAAGAACATTATTTGACATCTTTATGCAAAGCCAGTATTTCTGGTTTTCTGAAAAAGTCCCCAAAATGTCAGTATATGTATATATATGTATAGAGGGAAAGGGAGAAGGGGAGGTGATTTTTTCTTCATGATGCTTACCAAACAAGAGGACGGAGGAACTTGATGATTCAGCCTTTACCGTGTTGTCTGGAGATCAGGAGGTGTACTGCTGTTTCCTTGCTACAAGAGGTTTTTTGGTACCAGAAATCTGAGAAAGTAATTAGTCTTCATGTTCTTCTCTCTCAAATATTCAGCTGTTATAGCAAAAGACACCATAAAATGCATTAAATACAATCGGCTCTTTATAGATTTCTTTTTCTCTTTGTAAACTGTCTCCAAACTCTTTTTGATACTCTGCTCCCTCAAGCCATTGCTGCACATCCTCCTTACTTCACGTCCCCCTGTGCAGAAAAGCATCACCCAAGCTCAAAATACCACCACCACCCCCCCCAATTCTGACTTTATGCATATTTAGGGAGGTTTTGAGTTCGGTCTTACAGTTTTCAAGTACCTACTCGCAGCCACACACTCAGGGCCATCCCATAGTTCTTTTTACAGTGTGTGCTGTATAACTAACATTATGGGCTCAGTCTTTTAGCCTGTTCTGATAGAGCATCTTTCTGTCTTTCCATACAGAGGTTTACTCTTGAGTTACATTACTAGGTGTAGAGCACGTAATTTTGGTGATTTACATGAAGATTTTAAGTACTCTTTTCTATTCAACTATGGTAAAGATTTACATGCTTAATTTAGGAAGAAGCAGCATTAGATTGGTTGAGGCACATAGTGGATAACAACAAGGGTAAGATGCCCTCGGGCCATTTCTGAAATAAGTCTCCTCTCCTGGACAGACACAGGTGAGTAACAGCGTAAGTCAATCATTCCATTTACCTCAATGGAAGTCCTCATTCAAGTGCCAAGTCACTGTGTTTGTATTTGTAGTCTCTCTTGTTCTGAGGCTGGTCCGTCATGTTTGCTTTTACATCAAAAGAAATGCTTATGTTTTGCTAGGTTACTTTTTCAACTCACTGAGAAAGAAAAAAGAGAAAGTGTGTGGGGGGGTGTTGTTCGGTTTTGGTTTTGGTTTGGGCTTTTTTGGTCATTATAGGAAAAGTAAAGCTAAGAGCTCATACAATTAATATGTTAAAATATGGCTTTACAGGAGAATTCTTGGAAAGTTTTCCAGAGCATCACTATGCTTTTCATTTTGGTAAAATAATTTTCTCCCTTGAAACAACTGCTGACTTAAGACAGAGAGAACAGCCGAGTAAGACTAATGATGGGACCAAAAATAATGAAGATGCTTTGGATATGGAGTTTGTAAGAGAACAGAGTGCTATTTTCCTGGTTGATTGGCTTGTCTCAAACAATATAATTGTTCTTCTGACTATCTCTAACAACCATACTCTCTGAATATTGCTTACTCCCCTCAGATTTCTATAACAGCATTGACTTGCTGTAGTTTTTAATGTCTCATTGCAGCCAAGGACCCTGTCTTGTTCTAGGAAAAGATATCTTACTTTTTCTGTGGTGTTACAAAGTCCACAGGAATAAGGAATGTACTAGATCCTCTACCACTTGAAATCTTTAAACCATGCGAAGACGTATTTTCAAAGACCTGTTTTAGCCTGGGCTGAAGTGGCCTTACGACTTCATGTTGAGTCATAACCCTACCGTGGGTTGTATAATATGGCACACCCGTGCTGAGAAGTGACTCATGGCAGGCCAACGGCACAGATATGTGATGGGGCCGGGCTAAGACAAGACACATATGCACACTCCTGGTTGAATCACAGCACTTAGTTTCTGTCCAGCTTTGGAGACAATACGGAGAATTTCTTGCACTTTGCATGGGTGTAAGTTACTGGTGTTAAAGTAAAGGGATGGGACACAGGCACATGTGGCAGGAGCTGCTGTCTCTACCAAATCAACAAGTCAAACAGAAACATGTAAGAACAAAGTAAGACCTGAACTATGTAAGAAGACAGATAAGATGATCTCTTCTAGCAGCGAAATCTGCAAATCACAGTGGCAGTTCTAATGGTTCTGGGCTAGGGTGGGTCTCAACAGAAAACTGTGTGTATGCACGTGTGGTGCATAGGTCTACCTATTCAGAAGTACATGTAATGCAACAAAAATTCAAGAGAACAGTGTTGTACAAAACAAGAACAGCATGGGTTATCAAGAAATACTAGTAAAGTGAGAATATTTAGTTAATATATGCTGGAAAACAGAAAAAAAATGGCCATTACCTAGCACATGACCTTGTAACTTTCTGCTGCATTTTTCAGATTTGGCCTGTGCTGTAACACGCCTGTCTTGGGAGAATCCTATTACAACAGATACGTTTACAACGTGTTTACTGTAAACATTGAATACTTTTAAAAAACTAATTTCTCATGGTGTAAGAAGACAGGCTCCATTCAGAATCAACAAACGGCTGAAAGGTAGGAGGAGACAAAGAGGCAGAGCTGGTGGTCAACTTTCATGAGGGAGGGAGGCTACTAGTGCGCTCTTAGTGCCATCTCTGTTTGGACCTGTGCTGTTTAAAGCTGTCATTGATGACAGGCGAAAAGGGGTGACAAAGTTTGTGTGATCCTATTTCAAATCACACAGTAAAACAGCTGATGGTACTGAAAAATGCAAATTAATATACGGGGAGGGGGGGGGGATAATCCTAATTATCTGTAACAGAACAATTAATTACTACCACTTTGCAAATAGTTTTTGAAACCAGTGTGGATACTGCTCAGCACTTTTCAAAAAGGCAGGTAAAATGTTGGGAATTACTAGGAGCGTGATCAAAACAGAAAATGTCATCATGTCATTGTATATACTATACCCATATGCTGAATAATGCTGACAGTTCTACCAATTCAATGCCAAAAAAGAATGTGGAATTATTTGAAAAATTATAAAGAACAACCAGAAGGATCATCAGCATGGAAAGGCATATATCTTACATGAGATTAAATAAAACTAGGGCTCTTCAGCTTGAAAATGAGACAAGCGATTGGGAGAGCTACAGACATGAACGTGATGGAGAAAGGAGAAGATGGCGTAATTACTTGCTCCAGTAAGCGCCAGGAGCCAGGAAAGAAACTGGGGGATCAACCAACAGTTTTCATTGATTATTCTGTTTTCCAAATGCCTGCTCTTGGTCACTGCTGGAGGCAAAATGTTGGGTTAAATTGATATTTGGTCAGATCGAGTAGGTTTACTGTGGTGTTCTCAAGCTATGTTTTTTTCGATCTTGTGTTGCATAATTCCTCTGTTTGGCTGCCTTGACGTCAAACTGTGCATCTGGGCAGACAGTAACAGGACAGTGAGATGCCAAAGAAGGTCAAATTAGAATAGTCTGTTTTAAGGCAGAATCTTGTGACTTTTGGGGAGCACCCTTAGTAAATACAGAAAAGGGAATATGAATTAAGTCTGGTGATGACCTTAACCAGTGATATGAAATATGTATGAGCAATATTTCCATGTCTGTCCTGTGTGCTTGTAAAGGACCATTTTGCACTTTTTTAAGTATAATTTTGTGGAATCAGAATGACTGAAAATCACCGTCTCCAAAATTTTCATGTTTCCTGCTCTCTGCTGCTGCCCCGCAAGGACATAATCTGTCACCTAGTCCTGATTCTGCCCAGCTCATTTTCATACTTTGGCAGCATCACTGTTCCCTTACTTGTCATGGTAACAGATGGTTTTGCATACTGATTTACCTAGAATTATTTTAACATTACATGACAAGGAAGGGCCATGAAAGAAATAGTAATGAAAGCATATCGAGTTTCAGTGATCTCCTGATGTGTTCCTGGGGACCAATACCTGGGTAGATGACACATGCTTTTGAAAAGACAGAATTTTTTTTAAAAAAAGTACTTCCTCAAAGAAAAGGATTAAAAGAAAGTAAGAGAAGAAATTACAGATTTTTGTTCATCTTTCTCAGATGTATAGTTGATCTGCTTCTTATAAATTAGGGGCTATGATTCAAAACAGACTTAGAAAAGACTTTCTAATGTAGATTTAATCATCATCATCATCATAATAATACCTTTCATCTGAAAAGTCCCAAACTATTACTCGATCAAATATAAATTATCCATAATAACAATCACATTATGCAGAGCAAAGGCCTACATTATTTGTGCAAACATAATGGTGTTCCAATGATTAAGAAATCTAGGGTACATGCATGACAGAACTGAAAGCATATTCTTAACAACGGAAACGGAAAATAAGCACTTTTATTCCATACTGCTAAATAACTGGAATATTTGCCGTATTTGCTCACATACTAATTAGATTCTCTTTTAAATGGTTTATCTCAGATTCTCCTTAGAAGTCTATCCTTTTTACTGTAGTATTTAGCATTGTGTTGTCCAACAAAACAAAGATCTTAGGAAAAGCAGTATGCCTTAATACTATCATCATAGAACCACAGAACGGTTTGGTTGGAAGGGACCTTAAAGCCCACCCAGTCCCAACCCCCTGCCCTGGGCAGGGACACCTCCCACCAGCCCCCCCCCATCCACCCGGCCTTTGACCCCTCCCGGGGAGGGGCCAGCCACAGCTGCTCTGGGCAACCTCTGCCACTGCCGCACCACCCTCACCGGGAAGAATTTCTTCCTCTTATCTCATCTAAATCTTCCCTCTTCCAGTTCAAAGCCATTGCCCCTTGTCCTGTCACTCCCTGCCCTTGTCAAAAGTCCCTCCCCAGCTTTCTTGTAGCCCCTTTAGGTACGGGAAGGCTGCTCTAAGGTCTGCCCGGAGCCTTCTCTTCCCCAGGCTGAACAACCCCAACTCTCTCAGTCTGTCCTCACGGGAGAGATACTCCAATATAAGCACATATGCCATCATATGCACAAAGCATCAATGCTCTTCAGAGACTACATTTTTCTGAGAATTCTCTGCTGTCTTTTGATTCAATTCAGACAGATTAAAATTTAATTAATTTCATTATTGACTTAGGAATGTAGCTCTTTCAATCTTAACTTGTTTTCCTGTCTATCAGGGTCTGTTTTTTGAAAAGAGTACCCCTTACTGATGTTAAATACAGATGATCTGTTAGGGAAAATGTTTTTATATGCCATTTATCTCCTGC